>NC_139703.1:17873463-17988463 GCF_964188405.1 Protomyctophum parallelum | reverse complement strand
CCCCATTCTAGCCTACTTAGGTTCATCTTACGGTGGACATGTTTGCTTGAAAAGGAATCTTTGAAATGTTTCATAGTTTTAGAAATATAGTGCTTTCAAATTCACAATGGGGCTCAATGGCAGACATTGGGCACGTCAAAAATCACTTTCACCTAGAAACTCCATTCACACTTTTTATTATTCAGCTTACTGTGGAGACACATGCTGGCACTTTTTACTTTGAAATGTTTTATAGTTTCTGAGTTATTTAACTTAAACGCCCAATGCATTCTAGTCTGTGGCAATAGCACAAACTTTGGCATGCTACTAGTACTACATACAAATTGATGAAAAACGAGGATAAAAAAAATAAAAATTCAAAAAACGATGGGCTATAACCCATCGTTTTTCTTTTTTTTCTCTTTTTTTTCAAATCCTCAAAAATGATGAAAAACGGCGTGCTATAGTATGCCGTACGATATGGGCTAAAGCCCATATCCTCGCGGTGTATAGCGGTGTATGAGAATGGGTGTTGCGGAGGATGAGAGGCATTCCTCTCATCCTCCGCAACACCCATTCTCATACACCCATCCCCAATGCATTTTCTATGGCAATAGCACAAACTTTGGCATGCTACTAATCCTACATACTTACACCTAGCAACCCCATTCTAGCCTACTTAGGTTCATCTTACGGTGGACATGTTTGCCTGAAAAGGAATCTTTGAAATGTTTCATAGTTTTAGAAATATAGTGCTTTCAAATTTACAATGGGGCTCAATGGCAGACATTGGCACGTCAAAAATCACTTTCACCTAGAAACTCCATTCACACTTTTTATTATTCAGCTTACTGTGGAGACACATGCTGGAACTTTTTACTTTGAAATGTTTTATAGTTTCTGAGTTATTTGACTTAAACGCCCAATGCATTCTAGTCTGTGGCAATAGCACAAACTTTGGCATGCTACTAGTCCTACATACAAAATGATTAAAAACTAGGATAATTTTATTTTTCAAAAATTCAAAAAACGATGGGCTATAACCCATCGTTTTTTTTATAATTTTTTTTATTTTTCAAATCCTCAAAAATGATGAAAAACGGCGTGCTATAGTATGCCGTATACGGTATGGGCTATATAGCCCATGGTCAAAAATGATGAAAAACGAGGATAAAAGAAAAAAATCTAAAATAAAAAAAAACGATGATATAACCCATCGTTTTTTTAATTTTTATATTTTTTTCAAATCCTCAAAAATGATGAAAAACGGCGTGCTATAGTATGCCGTACGGTATGGGCTATAGCCCATGGTCAAAAATGATGAAAAACAAGGATTAATCTTTTTTTTCAAAAGTTCAAAAAACGATGGGCTATAACCCATGTTTTTTTAATTTTTAATTTTTTTTCAAATCCTCTAAAATGATGAAAAACGGCGTGCTATAGTATGCCGTACGGTATGGGCTATATAGCCCATGGTCAAAAATTATGAAAAACGAGGATAAAAAAAAATCAAAAATTCAAAAAACGATGGGCTATAACCCATGTTTTGTTTGTTTTTTTCAAATCCTCAAAAATGATGAAAAACGGCTTGCTATAGTATGCCGTACGGTATGGGCTATAGCCCATGGTCAAAAATGATGAAAAACGAGGATAATTATTTTTTCAAAAATTCAAAAAACGATGGGCTATAACCCATGTTTTTTTTTTTTCATTTTTTTCAAATCCTCAAAAATGATGAAAAACCGCGTGCTATAGTATGCCGTACGATATGGGCTATAGCCCATATCCTCGCGGTGTATGAGAATGGGTGTTGCGGAGGATGAGAGGCATTCCTCTCATCCTCCGCAACACCCATTCTCATACACCCATCCCCAATGCATTCTCTATGGCAATAGCACAAACTTTGGCATGCTACTAGTCCTACATACTTACACCTAGCAACCCCATTCTAGTCTACTTAGGTTCATCTTACGGTGGACATGTTTGCCTGAAAAGGAATCTTTGAAATGTTTCATAGTTTTAGAAATATAGTGCTTTCAAATTTGAGACATTTAACATGGGGCTCAATGGCAGCTCTATAGGCACGTCAAAAGTCACTTTCACCTAGAAACTCCATTCACACTTTTTATTATTCAGCTTACTGTGGAGACACATGCTGGAACTTTTTTATTTTTAAATGAAAAAAAAATGAAAAAAATGAATAAAATGGGGAAAAAAATGGAAAAAAAATTAAATTAAATTAAAAACATTTAAAACATTTAAAATTTAAAAACTTTAACTTTTTTTTAAACTTAAAAAGAAAAAAACTTTTAATAAAGAACTTAATATTATTATTATTTTACATTTAAAGAAAAATCTTAGACCATTATCAATAATCATTGTGTTTATGCTTTTAAAGATAGGCCTATATGCTATTTGAACCTTCTTTTTACATGTAAAAGTATGCTATTTCTGTTAAGCTCATGAATGCTTTTATATGTATACTCCATTGGATTGACTCTTTTTTCTTTTTCTTTTTTACCTTTTCTTAATTCATCAAGAATACATTGTAATGCATTATTCATACATTACAAATCATTAGTAGACAGTAATACTTTACTTACTTTATTCTGCCACTTTTTGGGCATCGTACTACTTCCACATACTTTATTCCGCTTTATGCAGTTATTTATGCTTATTCTTTTTACCAATTTTTATACATTCTTTTTTTAAATTTTCCTTCAGCTTTAATACATTTTCTACTGTACATTATATACATTGCGTCTTTTGGCGAGCCCACGCAGTTTCTGCAGGGAACTGCTTTCTAGTTTAACTTAAACGCCCAATGCATTCTCTATGGCAATAGCACAAAATTTGGCATGCTAATAGTCCTACATACTTACACCTAGCAACCCCATTCTAGCCTACTTAGGTCCATCTTACGGTGGACATGTTTGCCTGAAAAGGAATCTTTGAAATGTTTCATAGTTTTAGAAATATAGTGCTTTCAAATTTGAGACATTTAACATGGGGCTCAATGGCAGCTCTATAGGCACGTCAAAAGTCACTTTCACCTAGAAACTCCATTCACACTTTTTATTATTCAGCTTACTGTGGAGACACATGCTGGAACTTTTTTTTATTTTTATGTTTTGTAGTTTATGAGTTATTTAACTTAAACGCCCAATGCATTCTCTATGGCAATAGCACAAAATTTGGCATGCTAATAGTCCTACATACTTACACCTAGCAACCCCATTCTAGCCTACTTAGGTTCATCTTACAGTGGACATGTTTGCCTAAAAAGGAATCTTTGAAATGTTTCATAGTTTTAGAAATATAGTGCTTTCAAATTTGAGACATTTAACATGGGGCTCAATGGCAGCTCTATAGGCACGTCAAAAGTCACTTTCACCTAGAAACTCCATTCACACTTTTTATTATTCAGCTTACTGTGGAGACACATGCTGGAACTTTTCTTTATTTTTATGTTTTGTAGTTTATGAGTTATGTAACTTAAACGCCCAATGCATTCTCTATGGCAATAGCACAACATTTGGCATGCTAATAGTCCTACATACTTACACCTAGCAACCCCATTCTAGCCTACTTAGGTTCATCTTACGGTGGACATGTTTGCCTGAAAAGGAATCTTTGAAATGTTTCATAGTTTTAGAAATATAGTGCTTTCAAATTTGAGACATTTAACATGGGGCTCAATGGCAGCTCTATAGGCACGTCAAAAGTCACTTTCACCTAGAAACTCCATTCACACTTTTTATTGTTCAGCTTACTGTGGAGACACATGCTGGAACTTTTTTTTTTTTTTATGTTTTGTAGTTTATGAGTTATGTAACTTAAACGCCCAATGCATTCTCTATGGCAATAGCACAAAATTTGGCATGCTAATAGTCCTACATACTTACACCTAGCAACCCCATTCTAGCCTACTTAGGTTCATCTTACGGTGGACATGTTTGCCTGAAAAGGAATCTTTGAAATGTTTCATAGTTTTAGAAATATAGTGCTTTCAAATTTGAGACATTTAACATGGGGCTCAATGGCAGCTCTATAGGCACGTCAAAAGTCACTTTCACCTAGAAACTCCATTCACACTTTTTATTATTCAGCTTACTGTGGAGACACATGCTGGAACTTTTTTTTATTTTTATGTTTTGTAGTTTATGAGTTATTTAACTTAAACACCCAATGCATTCTCTATGGCAATAGCACAAAATTTGGCATGCTAATAGTCCTACATACTTACACCTAGCAACCCCATTCTAGCCTACTTAGGTTCATCTTACGGTGGACATGTTTGCCTGAAAAGGAATCTTTGAAATGTTTCATAGTTTTAGAAATATAGTGCTTTCAAATTTGAGACATTTAACATGGGGCTCAATGGCAGCTCTATAGGCACGTCAAAAGTCACTTTCACCTAGAAACTCCATTCACACTTTTTATTATTCAGCTTACTGTGGAGACACATGCTGGAACTTTCTTTTATTTTTATGTTTTGTAGTTTATGAGTTATTTAACTTAAACGCCCAATGCATTCTCTATGGCAATAGCACAACATTTGGCATGCTAATAGTCCTACATACTTACACCTAGCAACCCCATTCTAGCCTACTTAGGTTCATCTTACGGTGGACATGTTTGCCTGAAAAGGAATCTTTGAAATGTTTCATAGTTTTAGAAATATAGTGCTTTCAAATTTGAGACATTTAACATGGGGCTCAATGGCAGCTCTATAGGCACGTCAAAAGTCACTTTCACCTAGAAACTCCATTCACACTTTTTATTATTCAGCTTACTGTGGAGACACATGCTGGAACTTTTTTTTATTTTTATGTTTTGTAGTTTATGAGTTATTTAACTTAAACGCCCAATGCATTCTCTATGGCAATAGCACAAAATTTGGCATGCTAATAGTCCTACATACTTACACCTAGCAACCCCATTCTAGCCTACTTAGGTTCATCTTACGGTGGACATGTTTGCCTGAAAAGGAATCTTTGAAATGTATCATAGTTTTAGAAATATAGTGCTTTCAAATTTGAGACATTTAACATGGGGCTCAATGGCAGCTCTATAGGCACGTCAAAAGTCACTTTCACCTAGAAACTCCATTCACACTTTTTATTATTCAGCTTACTGTGGAGACACATGCTGGAACCTTTTTTTATTTTTATGTTTTGTAGTTTATGAGTTATTTAACTTAAACGCCCAATGCATTCTCTATGGCAATAGCACAAAATTTGGCATGCTAATAGTCCTACATACTTACACCTAGCAACCCCATTCTAGCCTACTTAGGTTCATCTTACGGTGGACATGTTTGCCTGAAAAGGAATCTTTGAAATGTTTCATAGTTTTAGAAATATAGTGCTTTCAAATTTGAGACATTTAACATGGGGCTCAATGGCAGCTCTATAGGCACGTCAAAAGTCACTTTCACCTAGAAACTCCATTCACACTTTTTATTATTCAGCTTACTGTGGAGACACATGCTGGAACTTTTTTTTATTTTTATGTTTTGTAGTTTATGAGTTATTTAACTTAAACGCCCAATGCATTCTCTATAGCAATAGCACAAAATTTGGCATGCTAATAGTCCTACATACTTACACCTAGCAACCCCATTCTAGCCTACTTAGGTTCATCTTACGGTGGACATGTTTGCCTGAAAAGGAATCTTTGAAATGTTTCATAGTTTTAGAAATATAGTGCTTTCAAATTTGAGACATTTAACATGGGGCTCAATGGCAGCTCTATAGGCACGTCAAAAGTCACTTTCACCTAGAAACTCCATTCACACTTTTTATTATTCAGCTTACTGTGGAGACACATGCTGGAACTTTTTTTTATTTTTATGTTTTGTAGTTTATGAGTTATTTAACTTAAACGCCCAATGCATTCTCTATGGCAATAGCACAAAATTTGGCATGCTAATAGTCCTACATACTTACACCTAGCAACCCCATTCTAGCCTACTTAGGTTCATCTTACGGTGGACATGTTTGCCTGAAAAGGAATCTTTGAAATGTTTCATAGTTTTAGAAATATAGTGCTTTCAAATTTGAGACATTTAACATGGGTCTCAATGGCAGCTCTATAGGCACGTCAAAAGTCACTTTCACCTAGAAACTCCATTCACACTTTTTATTATTCAGCTTACTGTGGAGACACATGCTGGAACTTTTTTTTATTTTTATGTTTTGTAGTTTATGAGTTATGTAACTTAAACGCCCAATGCATTCTCTATGACAATAGCACAAAATTTGGCATGCTAATAGTCCTACATACTTACACCTAGCAACCCCATTCTAGCCTACTTAGGTTCATCTTACGGTGGACATGTTTGCCTGAAAAGGAATCTTTGAAATGTTTCATAGTTTTAGAAATATAGTGCTTTCAAATTTGAGACATTTAACATGGGGCTCAATGGCAGCTCTATAGGCACGTCAAAAGTCACTTTCACCTAGAAACTCCATTCACACTTTTTATTATTCAGCTTACTGTGGAGACACATGCTGGAACTTTTTTTTATTTTTATGTTTTGTAGTTTATGAGTTATTTAACTTAAACGCCCAATGCATTCTCTATGGCAATAGCACAAAATTTGGCATGCTAATAGTCCTACATACTTACACCTAGCAACCCCATTCTAGCCTACTTAGGTTCATCTTACGGTGGACATGTTTGCCTGAAAAGGAATCTTTGAAATGTTTCATAGTTTTAGAAATATAGTGCTTTCAAATTTGAGACATTTAACATGGGGCTCAATGGCAGCTCTATAGGCACGTCAAAAGTCACTTTCACCTAGAAACTCCATTCACACTTTTTATTATTCAGCTTACTGTGGAGACACATGCTGGAACTTTTTTTATTTTTATGTTTTGTAGTTTATGAGTTATTTAACTTAAACACCCAATGCATTCTCTATGGCAATAGCACAAAATTTGGCATGCTAATAGTCCTACATACTTACACCTAGCAACCCCATTCTAGCCTACTTAGGTTCATCTTACGGTGGACATGTTTGCCTGAAAAGGAATCTTTGAAATGTTTCATAGTTTTAGAAATATAGTGCTTTCAAATAATTTGAGACATTTAACATGGGGCTCAATGGCAGCTCTATAGGCACGTCAAAAGTCACTTTCACCTAGAAACTCCATTCACACTTTTTATTATTCAGCTTACTGTGGAGACACATGCTGGAACTTTTTTTTATTTTTATGTTTTGTAGTTTATGAGTTATTTAACTTAAACGCCCAATGCATTCTCTATGGCAATAGCACAAAATTTGGCATGCTAATAGTCCTACATACTTACACCTAGCAACCCCATTCTAGCCTACTTAGGTTCATCTTACGGTGGACATGTTTGCCTGAAAAGGAATCTTTGAAATGTATCATAGTTTTAGAAATATAGTGCTTTCAAATTTGAGACATTTAACATGGGGCTCAATGGCAGCTCTATAGGCACGTCAAAAGTCACTTTCACCTAGAAACTCCATTCACACTTTTTATTATTCAGCTTACTGTGGAGACACATGCTGGAACTTTTTTTTATTTTTATGTTTTGTAGTTTATGAGTTATTTAACTTAAACGCCCAATGCATTCTCTATGGCAATAGCACAAAATTTGGCATGCTAATAGTCCTACATACTTACACCTAGCAACCCCATTCTAGCCTACTTAGGTTCATCTTACGGTGGACATGTTTGCCTGAAAAGGAATCTTTGAAATGTTTCATAGTTTTAGAAATATAGTGCTTTCAAATTTGAGACATTTAACATGGGGCTCAATGGCAGCTCTATAGGCACGTCAAAAGTCACTTTCACCTAGAAACTCCATTCACACTTTTTATTATTCAGCTTACTGTGGAGACACATGCTGGAACTTTTTTTTATTTTTATGTTTTGTAGTTTATGAGTTATTTAACTTAAACGCCCAATGCATTCTCTATAGCAATAGCACAAAATTTGGCATGCTAATAGTCCTACATACTTACACCTAGCAACCCCATTCTAGCCTACTTAGGTTCATCTTACGGTGGACATGTTTGCCTGAAAAGGAATCTTTGAAATGTTTCATAGTTTTAGAAATATAGTGCTTTCAAATTTGAGACATTTAACATGGGGCTCAATGGCAGCTCTATAGGCACGTCAAAAGTCACTTTCACCTAGAAACTCCATTCACACTTTTTATTATTCAGCTTACTGTGGAGACACATGCTGGAACTTTTTTTTATTTTTATGTTTTGTAGTTTATGAGTTATTTAACTTAAACGCCCAATGCATTCTCTATGGCAATAGCACAAAATTTGGCATGCTAATAGTCCTACATACTTACACCTAGCAACCCCATTCTAGCCTACTTAGGTTCATCTTACGGTGGACATGTTTGCCTGAAAAGGAATCTTTGAAATGTTTCATAGTTTTAGAAATATAGTGCTTTCAAATTTGAGACATTTAACATGGGTCTCAATGGCAGCTCTATAGGCACGTCAAAAGTCACTTTCACCTAGAAACTCCATTCACACTTTTTATTATTCAGCTTACTGTGGAGACACATGCTGGAACTTTTTTTTATTTTTATGTTTTGTAGTTTATGAGTTATGTAACTTAAACGCCCAATGCATTCTCTATGACAATAGCACAAAATTTGGCATGCTAATAGTCCTACATACTTACACCTAGCAACCCCATTCTAGCCTACTTAGGTTCATCTTACGGTGGACATGTTTGCCTGAAAAGGAATCTTTGAAATGTTTCATAGTTTTAGAAATATAGTGCTTTCAAATTTGAGACATTTAACATGGGGCTCAATGGCAGCTCTATAGGCACGTCAAAAGTCACTTTCACCTAGAAACTCCATTCACACTTTTTATTATTCAGCTTACTGTGGAGACACATGCTGGAACTTTTTTTTATTTTTATGTTTTGTAGTTTATGAGTTATTTAACTTAAACGCCCAATGCATTCTCTATGGCAATAGCACAAAATTTGGCATGCTAATAGTCCTACATACTTACACCTAGCAACCCCATTCTAGCCTACTTAGGTTCATCTTACGGTGGACATGTTTGCCTGAAAAGGAATCTTTGAAATGTTTCATAGTTTTAGAAATATAGTGCTTTCAAATTTGAGACATTTAACATGGGGCTCAATGGCAGCTCTATAGGCACGTCAAAAGTCACTTTCACCTAGAAACTCCATTCACACTTTTTATTATTCAGCTTACTGTGGAGACACATGCTGGAACTTTTTTTATTTTTATGTTTTGTAGTTTATGAGTTATTTAACTTAAACACCCAATGCATTCTCTATGGCAATAGCACAAAATTTGGCATGCTAATAGTCCTACATACTTACACCTAGCAACCCCATTCTAGCCTACTTAGGTTCATCTTACGGTGGACATGTTTGCCTGAAAAGGAATCTTTGAAATGTTTCATAGTTTTAGAAATATAGTGCTTTCAAATTTGAGACATTTAACATGGGGCTCAATGGCAGCTCTATAGGCACGTCAAAAGTCACTTTCACCTAGAAACTCCATTCACACTTTTTATTATTCAGCTTACTGTGGAGACACATGCTGGAACTTTTTTTTATTTTTATGTTTTGTAGTTTATGAGTTATTTAACTTAAACGCCCAATGCATTCTCTATGGCAACAGCACAAAATTTGGCATGCTAATAGTCCTACATACTTACACCTAGCAACCCCATTCTAGCCTACTTAGGTTCATCTTACGGTGGACATGTTTGCCTGAAAAGGAATCTTTGAAATGTTTCATAGTTTTAGAAATATAGTGCTTTCAAATTTGAGACATTTAACATGGGGCTCAATGGCAGCTCTATAGGCACGTCAAAAGTCACTTTCACCTAGAAACTCCATTCACACTTTTTATTATTCAGCTTACTGTGGAGACACATGCTGGAACTTTTTTTTATTTTTATGTTTTGTAGTTTATGAGTTATTTAACTTAAACGCCCAATGCATTCTCTATAGCAATAGCACAAAATTTGGCATGCTAATAGTCCTACATACTTACACCTAGCAACCCCATTCTAGCCTACTTAGGTTCATCTTACGGTGGACATGTTTGCCTGAAAAGGAATCTTTGAAATGTTTCATAGTTTTAGAAATATAGTGCTTTCAAATTTGAGACATTTAACATGGGGCTCAATGGCAGCTCTATAGGCACGTCAAAAGTCACTTTCACCTAGAAACTCCATTCACACTTTTTATTATTCAGCTTACTGTGGAGACACATGCTGGAACTTTTTTTATTTTTATGTTTTGTAGTTTATGAGTTATTTAACTTAAACGCCCAATGCATTCTCTATGGCAATAGCACAAAATTTGGCATGCTAATAGTCCTACATACTTACACCTAGCAACCCCATTCTAGCCTACTTAGGTTCATCTTACGGTGGACATGTTTGCCTGAAAAGGAATCTTTGAAATGTTTCATAATTTTAGAAATATAGTGCTTTCAAATTTGAGCCATTTAACATGGGGCTCAATGGCAGCTCTATAGGCACGTCAAAAGTCACTTTCACCTAGAAACTCCATTCACACTTTTTATTATTCAGCTTACTGTGGAGACACATGCTGGAACTTTTTTTTATTTTTATGTTTTGTAGTTTATGAGTTATTTAACTTAAACGCCCAATTCATTCTCTATGGCAATAGCACAAAATTTGGCATGCTAATAGTCCTACATACTTACACCTAGCAACCCCATTCTAGCCTACTTAGGTTCATCTTACGGTGGACATGTTTGCCTGAAAAGGAATCTTTGAAATGTTTCATAGTTTTAGAAATATAGTGCTTTCAAATTTGAGACATTTAACATGGGGCTCAATGGCAGCTCTATAGGCACGTCAAAAGTCACTTTCACCTAGAAACTCCATTCACACTTTTGATTATTCAGCTTACTGTGGAGACACATGCTGGAACTTTTTTTTATTTTTATGTTTTGTAGTTTATGAGTTATTTAACTTAAACGCCCAATGCATTCTCTATGGCAATAGCACAAAATTTGGCATGCTAATAGTCCTACATACTTACACCTAGCAACCCCATTCTAGCCTACTTAGGTTCATCTTACGGTGGACATGTTTGCCTGAAAAGGAATCTTTGAAATGTTTCATAGTTTTAGAAATATAGTGCTTTCAAATTTGAGACATTTAACATGGGGCTCAATGGCAGCTCTATAGGCACGTCAAAAGTCACTTTCACCTAGAAACTCCATTCACACTTTTTATTATTCAGCTTACTGTGGAGACACATGCTGGAACTTTTTTTTATTTTTATGTTTTGTAGTTTATGAGTTATTTAACTTAAACGCCCAATGCATTCTCTATGGCAATAGCACAAAATTTGGCATGCTAATAGTCCTACATACTTACACCTAGCAACCCCATTCTAGCCTACTTAGGTTCATCTTACGGTGGACATGTTTGCCTGAAAAGGAATCTTTGAAATGTTTCATAGTTTTAGAAATATAGTGCTTTCAAATTTGAGACATTTAACATGGGGCTCAATGGCAGCTCTATAGGCACGTCAAAAGTCACTTTCACCTAGAAACTCCATTCACACTTTTTATTATTCAGCTTACTGTGGAGACACATGCTGGAACTTATTTTTATTTTTATGTTTTGTAGTTTATGAGTTATTTAACTTAAACGCCCAATGCATTCTCTATGGCAATAGCACAAAATTTGGCATGCTAATAGTCCTACATACTTACACCTAGCAACCCCATTCTAGCCTACTTAGGTTCATCTTACGGTGGACATGTTTGCCTGAAAAGGAATCTTTGAAATGTTTCATAGTTTTAGAAATATAGTGCTTTCAAATTTGAGACATTTAACATGGGGCTCAATGGCAGCTCTATAGGCACGTCAAAAGTCACTTTCACCTAAAAACTCCATTCACACTTTTTATTATTCAGCTTACTGTGGAGAGACATGCTGGAACTTTTTTTTATTTTTATGTTTTGTAGTTTATGAGTTATTTAACTTAAACGCCCAATGCATTCTCTATGGCAATAGCACAAAATTTGGCATGCTAATAGTCCTACATACTTACACCTAGCAACCCCATTCTAGCCTACTTAGGTTCATCTTACGGTGGACATGTTTGCCTGAAAAGGAATCTTTGAAATGTTTCATAGTTTTAGAAATATAGTGCTTTCAAATTTGAGACATTTAACATGGGGCTCAATGGCAGCTCTATAGGCACGTCAAAAGTCACTTTCACCTAGAAACTCCATTCACACTTTTTATTATTCAGCTTACTGTGGAGACACATGCTGGAACTTTTTTTTATTTTTATGTTTTGTAGTTTATGAGTTATTTAACTTAAACGCCCAATGCATTCTCTATGGCAATAGCACAAAATTTGGCATGCTAATAGTCCTACATACTTACACCTAGCAACCCCATTCTAGCCTACTTAGGTTCATCTTACGGTGGACATGTTTGCCTGAAAAGGAATCTTTGAAATGTTTCATAGTTTTAGAAATATAGTGCTTTCAAATTTGAGACATTTAACATGGGGCTCAATGGCAGCTCTATAGGCACGTCAAAAGTCACTTTCACCTAGAAACTCCATTCACACTTTTTATTATTCAGCTTACTGTGGAGACACATGCTGGAACTTTTTTTTATTTTTATGTTTTGTAGTTTATGAGTTATTTAACTTAAACGCCCAATGCATTCTCTATGGCAATAGCACAAAATTTGGCATGCTAATAGTCCTACATACTTACACCTAGCAACCCCATTCTAGCCTACTTAGGTTCATCTTACGGTGGACATGTTTGCCTGAAAAGGAATCTTTGAAATGTTTCATAGTTTTAGAAATATAGTGCTTTCAAATTTGAGACATTTAACATGGGGCTCAATGGCAGCTCTATAGGCACGTCAAAAGTCACTTTCACCTAGAAACTCCATTCACACTTTTTATTATTCAGCTTACTGTGGAGACACATGCTGGAACTTTTTTTTATTTTTATGTTTTGTAGTTTATGAGTTATTTAACTTAAACGCCCAATGCATTCTCTATGGCAATAGCACAAAATTTGGCATGCTAATAGTCCTACATACTTACACCTAGCAACCCCATTCTAGCCTACTTAGGTTCATCTTACGGTGGACATGTTTGCCTGAAAAGGAATCTTTGAAATGTTTCATAGTTTTAGAAATATAGTGCTTTCAAATTTGAGACATTTAACATGGGGCTCAATGGCAGCTCTATAGGCACGTCAAAAGTCACTTTCACCTAGAAACTCCATTCACACTTTTTATTATTCAGCTTACTGTGGAGACACATGCTGGAACTTTTTTTTATTTTTATGTTTTGTAGTTTATGAGTTATTTAACTTAAACGCCCAATGCATTCTCTATGGCAATAGCACAAAATTTGGCATGCTAATAGTCCTACATACTTACACCTAGCAACCCCATTCTAGCCTACTTAGGTTCATCTTACGGTGGACATGTTTGCCTGAAAAGGAATCTTTGAAATGTTTCATAGTTTTAGAAATATAGTGCTTTCAAATTTGAGACATTTAACATGGGGCTCAATGGCAGCTCTATAGGCACGTCAAAAGTCACTTTCACCTAGAAACTCCATTCGCACTTTTTATTATTCAGCTTACTGTGGAGACACATGCTGGAACTTTTTTTTATTTTTATGTTTTGTAGTTTATGAGTTATTTAACTTAAACGCCCAATGCATTCTCTATGGCAATAGCACAAAATTTGGCATGCTAATAGTCCTACATACTTACACCTAGCAACCCCATTCTAGCCTACTTAGGTTCATCTTACGGTGGACATGTTTGCCTGAAAAGGAATCTTTGAAATGTTTCATAGTTTTAGAAATATAGTGCTTTCAAATTTGAGACATTTAACATGGGGCTCAATGGCAGCTCTATAGGCACGTCAAAAGTCACTTTCACCTAGAAACTCCATTCACACTTTTTATTATTCAGCTTACTGTGGAGACACATGCTGGAACTTTTTTTTATTTTTATGTTTTGTAGTTTATGAGTTATTTAACTTAAACGCCCAATGCATTCTCTATGGCAATAGCACAAAATTTGGCATGCTAATAGTCCTACATACTTACACCTAGCAACCCCATTCTAGCCTACTTAGGTTCATCTTACGGTGGACATGTTTGCCTGAAAAGGAATCTTTGAAATGTTTCATAGTTTTAGAAATATAGTGCTTTCAAATTTGAGACATTTAACATGGGGCTCAATGGCAGCTCTATAGGCACGTCAAAAGTCACTTTCACCTAGAAACTCCATTCGCACTTTTTATTATTCAGCTTACTGTGGAGACACATGCTGGAACTTTTTTTTATTTTTATGTTTTGTAGTTTATGAGTTATTTAACTTAAACGCCCAATGCATTCTCTATGGCAATAGCACAAAATTTGGCATGCTAATAGTCCTACATACTTACACCTAGCAACCCCATTCTAGCCTACTTAGGTTCATCTTACGGTGGACATGTTTGCCTGAAAAGGAATCTTTGAAATGTTTCATAGTTTTAGAAATATAGTGCTTTCAAATTTGAGACATTTAACATGGGGCTCAATGGCAGCTCTATAGGCACGTCAAAAGTCACTTTCACCTAGAAACTCCATTCACACTTTTTATTATTCAGCTTACTGTGGAGACACATGCTGGAACTTTTTTTTATTTTTATGTTTTGTAGTTTATGAGTTATTTAACTTAAACGCCCAATGCATTCTCTATGGCAATAGCACAAAATTTGGCATGCCAATAGTCCTACATACTTACACCTAGCAACCCCATTCTAGCCTACTTAGGTTCATCTTACGGTGGACATGTTTGCCTGAAAAGGAATCTTTGAAATGTATCATAGTTTTAGAAATATAGTGCTTTCAAATTTGAGACATTTAACATGGGGCTCAATGGCAGCTCTATAGGCACGTCAAAAGTCACTTTCACCTAGAAACTCCATTCACACTTTTTATTATTCAGCTTACTGTGGAGACACATGCTGGAACCTTTTTTTATTTTTATGTTTTGTAGTTTATGAGTTATTTAACTTAAACGCCCAATGCATTCTCTATGGCAATAGCACAAAATTTGGCATGCTAATAGTCCTACATACTTACACCTAGCAACCCCATTCTAGCCTACTTAGGTTCATCTTACGGTGGACATGTTTGCCTGAAAAGGAATCTTTGAAATGTTTCATAGTTTTAGAAATATAGTGCTTTCAAATTTGAGACATTTAACATGGGGCTCAATGACAGCTCTATAGGCACGTCAAAAGTCACTTTCACCTAGAAACTCCATTCACACTTTTTATTATTCAGCTTACTGTGGAGACACATGCTGGAACTTTTTTTTATTTTTATGTTTTGTAGTTTATGAGTTATTTAACTTAAACGCCCAATGCATTCTCTATGGCAATAGCACAAAATTTGGCATGCTAATAGTCCTACATACTTACACCTAGCAACCCCATTCTAGCCTACTTAGGTTCATCTTACGGTGGACATGTTTGCCTGAAAAGGAATCTTTGAATTGTTTCATAGTTTTAGAAATATAGTGCTTTCAAATTTGAGACATTTAACATGGGGCTCAATGGCAGCTCTATAGGCACGAAAAAAGTCACTTTCACCTAGAAACTCCATTCACACTTTTTATTATTCAGCTTACTGTGGAGACACATGCTGGAACTTTTTTTTATTTTTATGTTTTGTAGTTTATGAGTTATTTAACTTAAACGCCCAATGCATTCTCTATGGCAATAGCACAAAATTTGGCATGCTAATAGTCCTACATACTTACACCTAGCAACCCCATTCTAGCCTACTTAGGTTCATCTTACGGTGGACATGTTTGCCTGAAAAGGAATCTTTGAAATGTTTCATAGTTTTAGAAATATAGTGCTTTCAAATTTGAGACATTTAACATGGGGCTCAATGGCAGCTCTATAGGCACGTCAAAAGTCACTTTCACCTAGAAACTCCATTCACACTTTTTATTATTCAGCTTACTGTGGAGACACATGCTGTAACTTTTTTTTATTTTTATGTTTTGTAGTTTATGAGTTATTTAACTTAAACGCCCAATGCATACTCTATGGCAATAGCACAAAATTTGGCATGCTAATAGTCCTACATACTTACACCTAGCAACCCCATTCTAGCCTACTTAGGTTCATCTTACGGTGGACATGTTTGCCTGAAAAGGAATCTTTGAAATGTTTCATAGTTTTAGAAATATAGTGCTTTCAAATTTGAGACATTTAACATGGGGCTCAATGACAGCTCTATAGGCACGTCAAAAGTCACTTTCACCTAGAAACTCCATTCACACTTTTTATTATTCAGCTTACTGTGGAGACACATGCTGGAACTTTTTTTTATTTTTATGTTTTGTAGTTTATGAGTTATTTAACTTAAACGCCCAATGCATTCTCTATGGCAATAGCACAAAATTTGGCATGCTAATAGTCCTACATACTTACACCTAGCAACCCCATTCTAGCCTACTTAGGTTCATCTTACGGTGGACATGTTTGCCTGAAAAGGAATCTTTGAAATGTTTCATAGTTTTAGAAATATAGTGCTTTCAAATTTGAGACATTTAACATGGGGCTCAATGGCAGCTCTATAGGCACGTCAAAAGTCACTTTCACCTAGAAACTCCATTCACACTTTTTATTATTCAGCTTACTGTGGAGACACATGCTGGAACTTTTTTTTATTTTTATGTTTTGTAGTTTATGAGTTATTTAACTTAAACGCCCAATGCATTCTCTATGGCAATAGCACAAAATTTGGCATGCTAATAGTCCTACATACTTACACCTAGCAACCCCATTCTAGCCTACTTAGGTTCATCTTACGGTGGACATGTTTGCCTGAAAAGGAATCTTTGAAATGTTTCATAGTTTTAGAAATATAGTGCTTTCAAATTTGAGACATTTAACATGGGGCTCAATGGCAGCTCTATAGGCACGTCAAAAGTCACTTTCACCTAGAAACTCCATTCACACTTTTTATTATTCAGCTTACTGTGGAGACACATGCTGGAACTTTTTTTTATTTTTATGTTTTGTAGTTTATGAGTTATTTAACTTAAACGCCCAATGCATTCTCTATGGCAATAGCACAAAATTTGGCATGCTAATAGTCCTACATACTTACACCTAGCAACCCCATTCTAGCCTACTTAGGTTCATCTTACGGTGGACATGTTTGCCTGAAAAGGAATCTTTGAAATGTTTCATAGTTTTAGAAATATAGTGCTTTCAAATTTGAGACATTTAACATGGGGCTCAATGGCAGCTCTATAGGCACGTCAAAAGTCACTTTCACCTAGAAACTCCATTCACACTTTTTATTATTCAGCTTACTGTGGAGACACATGCTGGAACTTTTTTTTATTTTTATGTTTTGTAGTTTATGAGTTATTTAACTTAAACGCCCAATGCATTCTCTATTGCAATAGCACAAAATTTGGCATGCCAATAGTCCTACATACTTACACCTAGCAACCCCATTCTAGCCTACTTAGGTTCATCTTACGGTGGACATGTTTGCCTGAAAAGGAATCTTTGAAATGTATCATAGTTTTAGAAATATAGTGCTTTCAAATTTGAGACATTTAACATGGGGCTCAATGGCAGCTCTATAGGCACGTCAAAAGTCACTTTCACCTAGAAACTCCATTCACACTTTTTATTATTCAGCTTACTGTGGAGACACATGCTGGAACTTTTTTTTATTTTTATGTTTTGTAGTTTATGAGTTATTTAACTTAAACGCCCAATGCATTCTCTATTGCAATAGCACAAAATTTGGCATGCCAATAGTCCTACATACTTACACCTAGCAACCCCATTCTAGCCTACTTAGGTTCATCTTACGGTGGACATGTTTGCCTGAAAAGGAATCTTTGAAATGTATCATAGTTTTAGAAATATAGTGCTTTCAAATTTGAGACATTTAACATGGGGCTCAATGGCAGCTCTATAGGCACGTCAAAAGTCACTTTCACCTAGAAACTCCATTCACACTTTTTATTATTCAGCTTACTGTGGAGACACATGCTGGAACCTTTTTTTATTTTTATGTTTTGTAGTTTATGAGTTATTTAACTTAAACGCCCAATGCATTCTCTATGGCAATAGCACAAAATTTGGCATGCTAATAGTCCTACATACTTACACCTAGCAACCCCATTCTAGCCTACTTAGGTTCATCTTACGGTGGACATGTTTGCCTGAAAAGGAATCTTTGAAATGTTTCATAGTTTTAGAAATATAGTGCTTTCAAATTTGAGACATTTAACATGGGGCTCAATGACAGCTCTATAGGCACGTCAAAAGTCACTTTCACCTAGAAACTCCATTCACACTTTTTATTATTCAGCTTACTGTGGAGACACATGCTGGAACTTTTTTTTATTTTTATGTTTTGTAGTTTATGAGTTATTTAACTTAAACGCCCAATGCATTCTCTATGGCAATAGCACAAAATTTGGCATGCTAATAGTCCTACATACTTACACCTAGCAACCCCATTCTAGCCTACTTAGGTTCATCTTACGGTGGACATGTTTGCCTGAAAAGGAATCTTTGAATTGTTTCATAGTTTTAGAAATATAGTGCTTTCAAATTTGAGACATTTAACATGGGGCTCAATGGCAGCTCTATAGGCACGAAAAAAGTCACTTTCACCTAGAAACTCCATTCACACTTTTTATTATTCAGCTTACTGTGGAGACACATGCTGGAACTTTTTTTTATTTTTATGTTTTGTAGTTTATGAGTTATTTAACTTAAACGCCCAATGCATTCTCTATGGCAATAGCACAAAATTTGGCATGCTAATAGTCCTACATACTTACACCTAGCAACCCCATTCTAGCCTACTTAGGTTCATCTTACGGTGGACATGTTTGCCTGAAAAGGAATCTTTGAAATGTTTCATAGTTTTAGAAATATAGTGCTTTCAAATTTGAGACATTTAACATGGGGCTCAATGGCAGCTCTATAGGCACGTCAAAAGTCACTTTCACCTAGAAACTCCATTCACACTTTTTATTATTCAGCTTACTGTGGAGACACATGCTGTAACTTTTTTTTATTTTTATGTTTTGTAGTTTATGAGTTATTTAACTTAAACGCCCAATGCATACTCTATGGCAATAGCACAAAATTTGGCATGCTAATAGTCCTACATACTTACACCTAGCAACCCCATTCTAGCCTACTTAGGTTCATCTTACGGTGGACATGTTTGCCTGAAAAGGAATCTTTGAAATGTTTCATAGTTTTAGAAATATAGTGCTTTCAAATTTGAGACATTTAACATGGGGCTCAATGGCAGCTCTATAGGCACGTCAAAAGTCACTTTCACCTAGAAACTCCATTCACACTTTTTATTATTCAGCTTACTGTGGAGACACATGCTGGAACTTTTTTTTATTTTTATGTTTTGTAGTTTATGAGTTATTTAACTTAAACGCCCAATGCATTCTCTATTGCAATAGCACAAAATTTGGCATGCCAATAGTCCTACATACTTACACCTAGCAACCCCATTCTAGCCTACTTAGGTTCATCTTACGGTGGACATGTTTGCCTGAAAAGGAATCTTTGAAATGTATCATAGTTTTAGAAATATAGTGCTTTCAAATTTGAGACATTTAACATGGGGCTCAATGGCAGCTCTATAGGCACGTCAAAAGTCACTTTCACCTAGAAACTCCATTCACACTTTTTATTATTCAGCTTACTGTGGAGACACATGCTGGAACCTTTTTTTATTTTTATGTTTTGTAGTTTATGAGTTATTTAACTTAAACGCCCAATGCATTCTCTATGGCAATAGCACAAAATTTGGCATGCTAATAGTCCTACATACTTACACCTAGCAACCCCATTCTAGCCTACTTAGGTTCATCTTACGGTGGACATGTTTGCCTGAAAAGGAATCTTTGAAATGTTTCATAGTTTTAGAAATATAGTGCTTTCAAATTTGAGACATTTAACATGGGGCTCAATGACAGCTCTATAGGCACGTCAAAAGTCACTTTCACCTAGAAACTCCATTCACACTTTTTATTATTCAGCTTACTGTGGAGACACATGCTGGAACTTTTTTTTATTTTTATGTTTTGTAGTTTATGAGTTATTTAACTTAAACGCCCAATGCATTCTCTATGGCAATAGCACAAAATTTGGCATGCTAATAGTCCTACATACTTACACCTAGCAACCCCATTCTAGCCTACTTAGGTTCATCTTACGGTGGACATGTTTGCCTGAAAAGGAATCTTTGAATTGTTTCATAGTTTTAGAAATATAGTGCTTTCAAATTTGAGACATTTAACATGGGGCTCAATGGCAGCTCTATAGGCACGAAAAAAGTCACTTTCACCTAGAAACTCCATTCACACTTTTTATTATTCAGCTTACTGTGGAGACACATGCTGGAACTTTTTTTTATTTTTATGTTTTGTAGTTTATGAGTTATTTAACTTAAACGCCCAATGCATTCTCTATGGCAATAGCACAAAATTTGGCATGCTAATAGTCCTACATACTTACACCTAGCAACCCCATTCTAGCCTACTTAGGTTCATCTTACGGTGGACATGTTTGCCTGAAAAGGAATCTTTGAAATGTTTCATAGTTTTAGAAATATAGTGCTTTCAAATTTGAGACATTTAACATGGGGCTCAATGGCAGCTCTATAGGCACGTCAAAAGTCACTTTCACCTAGAAACTCCATTCACACTTTTTATTATTCAGCTTACTGTGGAGACACATGCTGTAACTTTTTTTTATTTTTATGTTTTGTAGTTTATGAGTTATTTAACTTAAACGCCCAATGCATACTCTATGGCAATAGCACAAAATTTGGCATGCTAATAGTCCTACATACTTACACCTAGCAACCCCATTCTAGCCTACTTAGGTTCATCTTACGGTGGACATGTTTGCCTGAAAAGGAATCTTTGAAATGTTTCATAGTTTTAGAAATATAGTGCTTTCAAATTTGAGACATTTAACATGGGGCTCAATGGCAGCTCTATAGGCACGTCAAAAGTCACTTTCACCTAGAAACTCCATTCACACTTTTTATTATTCAGCTTACTGTGGAGACACATGCTGGAACTTTTTTTTATTTTTATGTTTTGTAGTTTATGAGTTATTTAACTTAAACGCCCAATGCATTCTCTATGGCAATAGCACAAAATTTGGCATGCTAATAGTCCTACATACTTACACCTAGCAACCCCATTCTAGCCTACTTAGGTTCATCTTACGGTGGACATGTTTGCCTGAAAAGGAATCTTTGAAATGTTTCATAGTTTTAGAAATATAGTGCTTTCAAATTTGAGACATTTAACATGGGGCTCAATGGCAGCTCTATAGGCACGTCAAAAGTCACTTTCACCTAGAAACTCCATTCACACTTTTTATTATTCAGCTTACTGTGGAGACACATGCTGTAACTTTTTTTTATTTTTATGTTTTGTAGTTTATGAGTTATTTAACTTAAACGCCCAATGCATACTCTATGGCAATAGCACAAAATTTGGCATGCTAATAGTCCTACATACTTACACCTAGCAACCCCATTCTAGCCTACTTAGGTTCATCTTACGGTGGACATGTTTGCCTGAAAAGGAATCTTTGAAATGTTTCATAGTTTTAGAAATATAGTGCTTTCAAATTTGAGACATTTAACATGGGGCTCAATGGCAGCTCTATAGGCACGTCAAAAGTCACTTTCACCTAGAAACTCCATTCACACTTTTTATTATTCAGCTTACTGTGGAGACACATGCTGGAACTTTTTTTTATTTTTATGTTTTGTAGTTTATGAGTTATTTAACTTAAACGCCCAATGCATTCTCTATGGCAATAGCACAAAATTTGGCATGCTAATAGTCCTACATACTTACACCTAGCAACCCCATTCTAGCCTACTTAGGTTCATCTTACGGTGGACATGTTTGCCTGAAAAGGAATCTTTGAAATGTTTCATAGTTTTAGAAATATAGTGCTTTCAAATTTGAGACATTTAACATGGGGCTCAATGGCAGCTCTATAGGCACGTCAAAAGTCACTTTCACCTAGAAACTCCATTCACACTTTTTATTATTCAGCTTACTGTGGAGACACATGCTGGAACTTTTTTTTATTTTTATGTTTTGTAGTTTATGAGTTATTTAACTTAAACGCCCAATGCATTCTCTATGGCAATAGCACAAAATTTGGCATGCTAATAGTCCTACATACTTACACCTAGCAACCCCATTCTAGCCTACTTAGGTTCATCTTACGGTGGACATGTTTGCCTGAAAAGGAATCTTTGAAATGTTTCATAGTTTTAGAAATATAGTGCTTTCAAATTTGAGACATTTAACATGGGGCTCAATGGCAGCTCTATAGGCACGTCAAAAGTCACTTTCACCTAGAAACTCCATTCACACTTTTTATTATTCAGCTTACTGTGGAGACACATGCTGGAACTTTTTTTTTTTTTATGTTTTGTAGTTTATGAGTTATTTAACTTAAACGCCCAATGCATTCTCTATGGCAATAGCACAAAATTTGGCATGCTAATAGTCCTACATACTTACACCTAGCAACCCCATTCTAGCCTACTTAGGTTCATCTTACGGTGGACATGTTTGCCTGAAAAGGAATCTTTGAAATGTTTCATAGTTTTAGAAATATAGTGCTTTCAAATTTGAGACATTTAACATGGGGCTCAATGGCAGCTCTATAGGCACGTCAAAAGTCACTTTCACCTAGAAACTCCATTCACACTTTTTATTATTCAGCTTACTGTGGAGACAAATGCTGGAACTTTTTTTTATTTTTATGTTTTGTAGTTTATGAGTTATTTAACTTAAACGCCCAATGCATTCTCTATGGCAATAGCACAAAATTTGGCATGCTAATAGTCCTACATACTTACACCTAGCAACCCCATTCTAGCCTACTTAGGTTCATCTTACGGTGGACATGTTTGCCTGAAAAGGAATCTTTGAAATGTTTCATAGTTTTAGAAATATAGTGCTTTCAAATTTGAGACATTTAACATGGGGCTCAATGGCAGCTCTATAGGCACGTCAAAAGTCACTTTCACCTAGAAACTCCATTCACACTTTTTATTATTCAGCTTACTGTGGAGACACATGCTGGAACTTTTTTTTATTTTTATGTTTTGTAGTTTATGAGTTATTTAACTTAAACGCCCAATGCATTCTCTATGGCAATAGCACAAAATTTGGCATGCTAATAGTCCTACATACTTACACCTAGCAATCCCATTCTAGCCTACTTAGGTTCATCTTACGGTGGACATGTTTGCCTGAAAAGGAATCTTTGAAATGTATCATAGTTTTAGAAATATAGTGCTTTCAAATTTGAGACATTTAACATGGGGCTCAATGGCAGCTATATAGGCACGTCAAAAGTCACTTTCACCTAGAAACTCCATTCACACTTTTTATTATTCAGCTTACTGTGGAGACACATGCTGGAACCTTTTTTTATTTTTATGTTTTGTAGTTTATGAGTTATTTAACTTAAACGCCCAATGCATTCTCTATGGCAATAGCACAAAATTTGGCATGCTAATAGTCCTACATACTTACACCTAGCAACCCCATTCTAGCCTACTTAGGTTCATCTTACGGTGGACATGTTTGCCTGAAAAGGAATCTTTGAAATGTTTCATAGTTTTAGAAATATAGTGCTTTCAAATTTGAGACATTTAACATGGGGCTCAATGACAGCTCTATAGGCACGTCAAAAGTCACTTTCACCTAGAAACTCCATTCACACTTTTTATTATTCAGCTTACTGTGGAGACACATGCTGGAACTTTTTTTTATTTTTATGTTTTGTAGTTTATGAGTTATTTAACTTAAACGCCCAATGCATTCTCTATGGCAATAGCACAAAATTTGGCATGCTAATAGTCCTACATACTTACACCTAGCAACCCCATTCTAGCCTACTTAGGTTCATCTTACGGTGGACATGTTTGCCTGAAAAGGAATCTTTGAATTGTTTCATAGTTTTAGAAATATAGTGCTTTCAAATTTGAGACATTTAACATGGGGCTCAATGGCAGCTCTATAGGCACGAAAAAAGTCACTTTCACCTAGAAACTCCATTCACACTTTTTATTATTCAGCTTACTGTGGAGACACATGCTGGAACTTTTTTTTATTTTTATGTTTTGTAGTTTATGAGTTATTTAACTTAAACGCCCAATGCATTCTCTATGGCAATAGCACAAAATTTGGCATGCTAATAGTCCTACATACTTACACCTAGCAACCCCATTCTAGCCTACTTAGGTTCATCTTACGGTGGACATGTTTGCCTGAAAAGGAATCTTTGAAATGTTTCATAGTTTTAGAAATATAGTGCTTTCAAATTTGAGACATTTAACATTGGGCTCAATGGCAGCTCTATAGGCACGTCAAAAGTCACTTTCACCTAGAAACTCCATTCACACTTTTTATTATTCAGCTTACTGTGGAGACACATGCTGGAACTTTTTTTTATTTTTATGTTTTGTAGTTTATGAGTTATTTAACTTAAACGCCCAATGCATTCTCTATGGCAATAGCACAAAATTTGGCATGCTAATAGTCCTACATACTTACACCTAGCAACCCCATTCTAGCCTACTTAGGTTCATCTTACGGTGGACATGTTTGCCTGAAAAGGAATCTTTGAAATGTTTCATAGTTTTAGAAATATAGTGCTTTCAAATTTGAGACATTTAACATGGGGCTCAATGGCAGCTCTATAGGCACGTCAAAAGTCACTTTCACCTAGAAACTCCATTCACACTTTTTATTATTCAGCTTACTGTGGAGACACATGCTGGAACTTTTTTTTATTTTTATGTTTTGTAGTTTATGAGTTATTTAACTTAAACGCCCAATGCATTCTCTATGGCAATAGCACAAAATTTGGCATGCTAATAGTCCTACATACTTACACCTAGCAACCCCATTCTAGCCTACTTAGGTTCATCTTACGGTGGACATGTTTGCCTGAAAAGGAATCTTTGAAATGTTTCATAGTTTTAGAAATATAGTGCTTTCAAATTTGAGACATTTAACATGGGGCTCAATGGCAGCTCTATAGGCACGTCAAAAGTCACTTTCACCTAGAAACTCCATTCACACTTTTTATTATTCAGCTTACTGTGGAGACACATGCTGGAACTTTTTTTTATTTTTATGTTTTGTAGTTTATGAGTTATTTAACTTAAACGCCCAATGCATTCTCTATGGCAATAGCACAAAATTTGGCATGCTAATAGTCCTACATACTTACACCTAGCAACCCCATTCTAGCCTACTTAGGTTCATCTTACGGTGGACATGTTTGCCTGAAAAGGAATCTTTGAAATGTTTCATAGTTTTAGAAATATAGTGCTTTCAAATTTGAGACATTTAACATGGGGCTCAATGGCAGCTCTATAGGCACGTCAAAAGTCACTTTCACCTAGAAACTCCATTCACACTTTTTATTATTCAGCTTACTGTGGAGACACATGCTGGAACTTTTTTTTATTTTTATGTTTTGTAGTTTATGAGTTATTTAACTTAAACGCCCAATGCATTCTCTATGGCAATAGCACAAAATTTGGCATGCTAATAGTCCTACATACTTACACCTAGCAACCCCATTCTAGCCTACTTAGGTTCATCTTACGGTGGACATGTTTGCCTGAAAAGGAATCTTTGAAATGTATCATAGTTTTAGAAATATAGTGCTTTCAAATTTGAGACATTTAACATGGGGCTCAATGGCAGCTCTATAGGCACGTCAAAAGTCACTTTCACCTAGAAACTCCATTCACACTTTTTATTATTCAGCTTACTGTGGAGACACATGCTGGAACCTTTTTTTATTTTTATGTTTTGTAGTTTATGAGTTATTTAACTTAAACGCCCAATGCATTCTCTATGGCAATAGCACAAAATTTGGCATGCTAATAGTCCTACATACTTACACCTAGCAACCCCATTCTAGCCTACTTAGGTTCATCTTACGGTGGACATGTTTGCCTGAAAAGGAATCTTTGAAATGTTTCATAGTTTTAGAAATATAGTGCTTTCAAATTTGAGACATTTAACATGGGGCTCAATGACAGCTCTATAGGCACGTCAAAAGTCACTTTCACCTAGAAACTCCATTCACACTTTTTATTATTCAGCTTACTGTGGAGACACATGCTGGAACTTTTTTTTATTTTTATGTTTTGTAGTTTATGAGTTATTTAACTTAAACGCCCAATGCATTCTCTATGGCAATAGCACAAAATTTGGCATGCTAATAGTCCTACATACTTACACCTAGCAACCCCATTCTAGCCTACTTAGGTTCATCTTACGGTGGACATGTTTGCCTGAAAAGGAATCTTTGAAATGTTTCATAGTTTTAGAAATATAGTGCTTTCAAATTTGAGACATTTAACATGGGGCTCAATGACAGCTCTATAGGCACGTCAAAAGTCACTTTCACCTAGAAACTCCATTCACACTTTTTATTATTCAGCTTACTGTGGAGACACATGCTGGAACTTTTTTTTATTTTTATGTTTTGTAGTTTATGAGTTATTTAACTTAAACGCCCAATGCATTCTCTATGGCAATAGCACAAAATTTGGCATGCTAATAGTCCTACATACTTACACCTAGCAACCCCATTCTAGCCTACTTAGGTTCATCTTACGGTGGACATGTTTGCCTGAAAAGGAATCTTTGAATTGTTTCATAGTTTTAGAAATATAGTGCTTTCAAATTTGAGACATTTAACATGGGGCTCAATGGCAGCTCTATAGGCACGAAAAAAGTCACTTTCACCTAGAAACTCCATTCACACTTTTTATTATTCAGCTTACTGTGGAGACACATGCTGGAACTTTTTTTTATTTTTATGTTTTGTAGTTTATGAGTTATTTAACTTAAACGCCCAATGCATTCTCTATGGCAATAGCACAAAATTTGGCATGCTAATAGTCCTACATACTTACACCTAGCAACCCCATTCTAGCCTACTTAGGTTCATCTTACGGTGGACATGTTTGCCTGAAAAGGAATCTTTGAAATGTTTCATAGTTTTAGAAATATAGTGCTTTCAAATTTGAGACATTTAACATGGGGCTCAATGGCAGCTCTATAGGCACGTCAAAAGTCACTTTCACCTAGAAACTCCATTCACACTTTTTATTATTCAGCTTACTGTGGAGACACATGCTGGAACTTTTTTTTATTTTTATGTTTTGTAGTTTATGAGTTATTTAACTTAAAAAGCCCAATGCATTCTCTATGGCAATAGCACAAAATTTGGCATGCTAATAGTCCTACATACTTACACCTAGCAACCCCATTCTAGCCTACTTAGGTTCATCTTACGGTGGACATGTTTGCCTGAAAAGGAATCTTTGAAATGTTTCATAGTTTTAGAAATATAGTGCTTTCAAATTTGAGACATTTAACATGGGGCTCAATGGCAGCTCTATAGGCACGTCAAAAGTCACTTTCACCTAGAAACTCCATTCACACTTTTTATTATTCAGCTTACTGTGGAGACACATGCTGGAACTTTTTTTTATTTTTATGTTTTGTAGTTTATGAGTTATTTAACTTAAACGCCCAATGCATTCTCTATGGCAATAGCACAAAATTTGGCATGCTAATAGTCCTACATACTTACACCTAGCAACCCCATTCTAGCCTACTTAGGTTCATCTTACGGTGGACATGTTTGCCTGAAAAGGAATCTTTGAAATGTTTCATAGTTTTAGAAATATAGTGCTTTCAAATTTGAGACATTTAACATGGGGCTCAATGACAGCTCTATAGGCACGTCAAAAGTCACTTTCACCTAGAAACTCCATTCACACTTTTTATTATTCAGCTTACTGTGGAGACACATGCTGGAACTTTTTTTTATTTTTATGTTTTGTAGTTTATGAGTTATTTAACTTAAACGCCCAATGCATTCTCTATGGCAATAGCACAAAATTTGGCATGCTAATAGTCCTACATACTTACACCTAGCAACCCCATTCTAGCCTACTTAGGTTCATCTTACGGTGGACATGTTTGCCTGAAAAGGAATCTTTGAATTGTTTCATAGTTTTAGAAATATAGTGCTTTCAAATTTGAGACATTTAACATGGGGCTCAATGGCAGCTCTATAGGCACGAAAAAAGTCACTTTCACCTAGAAACTCCATTCACACTTTTTATTATTCAGCTTACTGTGGAGACACATGCTGGAACTTTTTTTTATTTTTATGTTTTGTAGTTTATGAGTTATTTAACTTAAACGCCCAATGCATTCTCTATGGCAATAGCACAAAATTTGGCATGCTAATAGTCCTACATACTTACACCTAGCAACCCCATTCTAGCCTACTTAGGTTCATCTTACGGTGGACATGTTTGCCTGAAAAGGAATCTTTGAAATGTTTCATAGTTTTAGAAATATAGTGCTTTCAAATTTGAGACATTTAACATGGGGCTCAATGGCAGCTCTATAGGCACGTCAAAAGTCACTTTCACCTAGAAACTCCATTCACACTTTTTATTATTCAGCTTACTGTGGAGACACATGCTGGAACTTTTTTTTATTTTTATGTTTTGTAGTTTATGAGTTATTTAACTTAAAAAGCCCAATGCATTCTCTATGGCAATAGCACAAAATTTGGCATGCTAATAGTCCTACATACTTACACCTAGCAACCCCATTCTAGCCTACTTAGGTTCATCTTACGGTGGACATGTTTGCCTGAAAAGGAATCTTTGAAATGTTTCATAGTTTTAGAAATATAGTGCTTTCAAATTTGAGACATTTAACATGGGGCTCAATGGCAGCTCTATAGGCACGTCAAAAGTCACTTTCACCTAGAAACTCCATTCACACTTTTTATTATTCAGCTTACTGTGGAGACACATGCTGGAACTTTTTTTTATTTTTATGTTTTGTAGTTTATGAGTTATTTAACTTAAACGCCCAATGCATTCTCTATGGCAATAGCACAAAATTTGGCATGCTAATAGTCCTACATACTTACACCTAGCAACCCCATTCTAGCCTACTTAGGTTCATCTTACGGTGGACATGTTTGCCTGAAAAGGAATCTTTGAAATGTTTCATAGTTTTAGAAATATAGTGCTTTCAAATTTGAGACATTTAACATGGGGCTCAATGGCAGCTCTATAGGCACGTCAAAAGTCACTTTCACCTAGAAACTCCATTCACACTTTTTATTATTCAGCTTACTGTGGAGACACATGCTGGAACTTTTTTTTATTTTTATGTTTTGTAGTTTATGAGTTATTTAACTTAAACGCCCAATGCATTCTCTATGGCAATAGCACAAAATTTGGCATGCTAATAGTCCTACATACTTACACCTAGCAACCCCATTCTAGCCTACTTAGGTTCATCTTACGGTGGACATGTTTGCCTGAAAAGGAATCTTTGAAATGTTTCATAGTTTTAGAAATATAGTGCTTTCAAATTTGAGACATTTAACATGGGGCTCAATGGCAGCTCTATAGGCACGTCAAAAGTCACTTTCACCTAGAAACTCCATTCACACTTTTTATTATTCAGCTTACTGTGGAGACACATGCTGGAACTTTTTTTTATTTTTATGTTTTGTAGTTTATGAGTTATTTAACTTAAACGCCCAATGCATTCTCTATGGCAATAGCACAAAATTTGGCATGCTAATAGTCCTACATACTTACACCTAGCAACCCCATTCTAGCCTACTTAGGTTCATCTTACGGTGGACATGTTTGCCTGAAAAGGAATCTTTGAAATGTATCATAGTTTTAGAAATATAGTGCTTTCAAATTTGAGACATTTAACATGGGGCTCAATGGCAGCTCTATAGGCACGTCAAAAGTCACTTTCACCTAGAAACTCCATTCACACTTTTTATTATTCAGCTTACTGTGGAGACACATGCTGGAACCTTTTTTTATTTTTATGTTTTGTAGTTTATGAGTTATTTAACTTAAACGCCCAATGCATTCTCTATGGCAATAGCACAAAATTTGGCATGCTAATAGTCCTACATACTTACACCTAGCAACCCCATTCTAGCCTACTTAGGTTCATCTTACGGTGGACATGTTTGCCTGAAAAGGAATCTTTGAAATGTTTCATAGTTTTAGAAATATAGTGCTTTCAAATTTGAGACATTTAACATGGGGCTCAATGACAGCTCTATAGGCACGTCAAAAGTCACTTTCACCTAGAAACTCCATTCACACTTTTTATTATTCAGCTTACTGTGGAGACACATGCTGGAACTTTTTTTTATTTTTATGTTTTGTAGTTTATGAGTTATTTAACTTAAACGCCCAATGCATTCTCTATGGCAATAGCACAAAATTTGGCATGCTAATAGTCCTACATACTTACACCTAGCAACCCCATTCTAGCCTACTTAGGTTCATCTTACGGTGGACATGTTTGCCTGAAAAGGAATCTTTGAATTGTTTCATAGTTTTAGAAATATAGTGCTTTCAAATTTGAGACATTTAACATGGGGCTCAATGGCAGCTCTATAGGCACGAAAAAAGTCACTTTCACCTAGAAACTCCATTCACACTTTTTATTATTCAGCTTACTGTGGAGACACATGCTGGAACTTTTTTTTATTTTTATGTTTTGTAGTTTATGAGTTATTTAACTTAAACGCCCAATGCATTCTCTATGGCAATAGCACAAAATTTGGCATGCTAATAGTCCTACATACTTACACCTAGCAACCCCATTCTAGCCTACTTAGGTTCATCTTACGGTGGACATGTTTGCCTGAAAAGGAATCTTTGAAATGTTTCATAGTTTTAGAAATATAGTGCTTTCAAATTTGAGACATTTAACATGGGGCTCAATGGCAGCTCTATAGGCACGTCAAAAGTCACTTTCACCTAGAAACTCCATTCACACTTTTTATTATTCAGCTTACTGTGGAGACACATGCTGTAACTTTTTTTTATTTTTATGTTTTGTAGTTTATGAGTTATTTAACTTAAACGCCCAATGCATTCTCTATGGCAATAGCACAAAATTTGGCATGCTAATAGTCCTACATACTTACACCTAGCAACCCCATTCTAGCCTACTTAGGTTCATCTTACGGTGGACATGTTTGCCTGAAAAGGAATCTTTGAATTGTTTCATAGTTTTAGAAATATAGTGCTTTCAAATTTGAGACATTTAACATGGGGCTCAATGGCAGCTCTATAGGCACGTCAAAAGTCACTTTCACCTAGAAACTCCATTCACACTTTTTATTATTCAGCTTACTGTGGAGACACATGCTGGAACTTTTTTTTATTTTTATGTTTTGTAGTTTATGAGTTATTTAACTTAAACGCCCAATGCATTCTCTATGGCAATAGCACAAAATTTGGCATGCTAATAGTCCTACATACTTACACCTAGCAACCCCATTCTAGCCTACTTAGGTTCATCTTACGGTGGACATGTTTGCCTGAAAAGGAATCTTTGAAATGTTTCATAGTTTTAGAAATATAGTGCTTTCAAATTTGAGACATTTAACATGGGGCTCAATGGCAGCTCTATAGGCACGTCAAAAGTCACTTTCACCTAGAAACTCCATTCACACTTTTTATTATTCAGCTTACTGTGGAGACACATGCTGGAACTTTTTTTTATTTTTATGTTTTGTAGTTTATGAGTTATTTAACTTAAACGCCCAATGCATTCTCTATGGCAATAGCACAAAATTTGGCATGCTAATAGTCCTACATACTTACACCTAGCAACCCCATTCTAGCCTACTTAGGTTCATCTTACGGTGGACATGTTTGCCTGAAAAGGAATCTTTGAAATGTTTCATAGTTTTAGAAATATAGTGCTTTCAAATTTGAGACATTTAACATGGGGCTCAATGGCAGCTCTATAGGCACGTCAAAAGTCACTTTCACCTAGAAACTCCATTCACACTTTTTATTATTCAGCTTACTGTGGAGACACATGCTGGAACTTGTTTTTATTTTTATGTTTTGTAGTTTATGAGTTATTTAACTTAAACGCCCAATGCATTCTCTATGGCAATAGCACAACATTTGGCATGCTAATAGTCCTACATACTTACACCTAGCAACCCCATTCTAGCCTACTTAGGTTCATCTTACGGTGGACATGTTTGCCTGAAAAGGAATCTTTGAAATGTATCATAGTTTTAGAAATATAGTGCTTTCAAATTTGAGACATTTAACATGGGGCTAAATGGCAGCTCTATAGGCACGTCAAAAGTCACTTTCACCTAGAAACTCCATTCACACTTTTTATTATTCAGCTTACTGTGGAGACACATGCTGGAACCTTTTTTTATTTTTATGTTTTGTAGTTTATGAGTTATTTAACTTAAACGCCCAATGCATTCTCTATGGCAATAGCACAACATTTGGCATGCTAATAGTCCTACATACTTACACCTAGCAACCCCATTCTAGCCTACTTAGGTTCATCTTACGGTGGACATGTTTGCCTGAAAAGGAATCTTTGAAATGTTTCATAGTTTTAGAAATATAGTGCTTTCAAATTTGAGACATTTAACATGGGGCTCAATGGCAGCTCTATAGGCACGTCAAAAGTCACTTTCACCTAGAAACTCAATTCACACTTTTTATTATTCAGCTTACTGTGGAGACACATGCTGGAACTTTTTTTTATTTTTATGTTTTGTAGTTTATGAGTTATTTAACTTAAACGCCCAATGCATTCTCTATGGCAATAGCACAAAATTTGGCATGCTAATAGTCCTACATACTTACACCTAGCAACCCCATTCTAGCCTACTTAGGTTCATCTTACGGTGGACATGTTTGCCTGAAAAGGAATCTTTGAAATGTTTCATAGTTTTAGAAATATAGTGCTTTCAAATTTGAGACATTTAACATGGGGCTCAATGGCAGCTCTATAGGCACGTCAAAAGTCACTTTCACCTAGAAACTCCATTCACACTTTTTATTATTCAGCTTACTGTGGAGACACATGCTGGAACTTTTTTTTATTTTTATGTTTTGTAGTTTATGAGTTATTTAACTTAAACGCCCAATGCATTCTCTATGGCAATAGCACAAAATTTGGCATGCTAATAGTCCTACATACTTACACCTAGCAACCCCATTCTAGCCTACTTAGGTTCATCTTACGGTGGACATGTTTGCCTGAAAAGGAATCTTTGAAATGTTTCATAGTTTTAGAAATATAGTGCTTTCAAATTTGAGACATTTAACATGGGGCTCAATGGCAGCTCTATAGGCACGTCAAAAGTCACTTTCACCTAGAAACTCCATTCACACTTTTTATTATTCAGCTTACTGTGGAGACACATGCTGGAACTTTTTTTTATTTTTATGTTTTGTAGTTTATGAGTTATTTAACTTAAACGCCCAATGCATTCTCTATGGCAATAGCACAAAATTTGGCATGCTAATAGTCCTACATACTTACACCTAGCAACCCCATTCTAGCCTACTTAGGTTCATCTTACGGTGGACATGTTTGCCTGAAAAGGAATCTTTGAAATGTATCATAGTTTTAGAAATATAGTGCTTTCAAATTTGAGACATTTAACATGGGGCTCAATGGCAGCTCTATAGGCACGTCAAAAGTCACTTTCACCTAGAAACTCCATTCACACTTTTTATTATTCAGCTTACTGTGGAGACACATGCTGGAACTTGTTTTTATTTTTATGTTTTGTAGTTTATGAGTTATTTAACTTAAACGCCCAATGCATTCTCTATGGCAATAGCACAAACTTTGGCATGCTAATAGTCCTACATACTTACACCTAGCAACCCCATTCTAGCCTACTTAGGTTCATCTTACGGTGGACATGTTTGCCTGAAAAGGAATCTTTGAAATGTTTCATAGTTTTAGAAATATAGTGCTTTCAAATTTGAGACATTTAACATGGGGCTAAATGGCAGCTCTATAGGCACGTCAAAAGTCACTTTCACCTAGAAACTCCATTCACACTTTTTATTATTCAGCTTACTGTGGAGACACATGCTGGAACTTTTTTTTATTTTTATGTTTTGTAGTTTATGAGTTATTTAACTTAAACGCCCAATGCATTCTCTATGGCAATAGCACAAAATTTGGCATGCTAATAGTCCTACATACTTACACCTAGCAACCCCATTCTAGCCTACTTAGGTTCATCTTACGGTGGACATGTTTGCCTGAAAAGGAATCTTTGAAATGTATCATAGTTTTAGAAATATAGTGCTTTCAAATTTGAGACATTTAACATGGGGCTCAATGGCAGCTCTATAGGCACGTCAAAAGTCACTTTCACCTAGAAACTCCATTCACACTTTTTATTATTCAGCTTACTGTGGAGACACATGCTGGAACTTTTTTTTATTTTTATGTTTTGTAGTTTATGAGTTATTTAACTTAAACGCCCAATGCATTCTCTATGGCAATAGCACAAAATTTGGCATGCTAATAGTCCTACATACTTACACCTAGCAACCCCATTCTAGCCTACTTAGGTTCATCTTACGGTGGACATGTTTGCCTGAAAAGGAATCTTTGAAATGTTTCATAGTTTTAGAAATATAGTGCTTTCAAATTTGAGACATTTAACATGGGGCTCAATGGCAGCTCTATAGGCACGTCAAAAGTCACTTTCACCTAGAAACTCCATTCACACTTTTTATTATTCAGCTTACTGTGGAGACACATGCTGGAACTTTTTTTTATTTTTATGTTTTGTAGTTTATGAGTTATTTAACTTAAACGCCCAATGCATTCTCTATGGCAATAGCACAACATTTGGCATGCTAATAGTCCTACATACTTACACCTAGCAACCCCATTCTAGCCTACTTAGGTTCATCTTACGGTGGACATGTTTGCCTGAAAAGGAATCTTTGAAATGTTTCATAGTTTTAGAAATATAGTGCTTTCAAATTTGAGACATTTAACATGGGGCTCAATGGCAGCTCTATAGGCACGTCAAAAGTCACTTTCACCTAGAAACTCCATTCACACTTTTTATTATTCAGCTTACTGTGGAGACACATGCTGGAACTTTTTTTTATTTTTATGTTTTGTAGTTTATGAGTTATTTAACTTAAACGCCCAATGCATTCTCTATGGCAATAGCACAACATTTGGCATGCTAATAGTCCTACATACTTACACCTAGCAACCCCATTCTAGCCTACTTAGGTTCATCTTACGGTGGACATGTTTGCCTGAAAAGGAATCTTTGAAATGTATCATAGTTTTAGAAATATAGTGCTTTCAAATTTGAGACATTTAACATGGGGCTCAATGGCAGCTCTATAGGCACGTCAAAAGTCACTTTCACCTAGAAACTCCATTCACACTTTTTATTATTCAGCTTACTGTGGAGACACATGCTGGAACTTTTTTTTATTTTTATGTTTTGTAGTTTATGAGTTATTTAACTTAAACGCCCAATGCATTCTCTATGGCAATAGCACAAAATTTGGCATGCTAATAGTCCTACATACTTACACCTAGCAACCCCATTCTAGCCTACTTAGGTTCATCTTACGGTGGACATGTTTGCCTGAAAAGGAATCTTTGAAATGTTTCATAGTTTTAGAAATATAGTGCTTTCAAATTTGAGACATTTAACATGGGGCTCAATGGCAGCTCTATAGGCACGTCAAAAGTCACTTTCACCTAGAAACTCCATTCACACTTTTTATTATTCAGCTTACTGTGGAGACACATGCTGGAACTTTTTTTTATTTTTATGTTTTGTAGTTTATGAGTTATTTAACTTAAACGCCCAATGCATTCTCTATGGCAATAGCACAAAATTTGGCATGCTAATAGTCCTACATACTTACACCTAGCAACCCCATTCTAGCCTACTTAGGTTCATCTTACGGTGGACATGTTTGCCTGAAAAGGAATCTTTGAAATGTTTCATAGTTTTAGAAATATAGTGCTTTCAAATTTGAGACATTTAACATGGGGCTCAATGGCAGCTCTATAGGCACGTCAAAAGTCACTTTCACCTAGAAACTCCATTCACACTTTTTATTATTCAGCTTACTGTGGAGACACATGCTGGAACTTTTTTTTATTTTTATGTTTTGTAGTTTATGAGTTATTTAACTTAAACGCCCAATGCATTCTCTATGGCAATAGCACAACATTTGGCATGCTAATAGTCCTACATACTTACACCTAGCAACCCCATTCTAGCCTACTTAGGTTCATCTTACGGTGGACATGTTTGCCTGAAAAGGAATCTTTGAAATGTTTCATAGTTTTAGAAATATAGTGCTTTCAAATTTGAGACATTTAACATGGGGCTCAATGGCAGCTCTATAGGCACGTCAAAAGTCACTTTCACCTAGAAACTCCATTCACACTTTTTATTATTCAGCTTACTGTGGAGACACATGCTGGAACTTTTTTTTATTTTTATGTTTTGTAGTTTATGAGTTATTTAACTTAAACGCCCAATGCATTCTCTATGGCAATAGCACAACATTTGGCATGCTAATAGTCCTACATACTTACACCTAGCAACCCCATTCTAGCCTACTTAGGTTTATCTTACGGTGGACATGTTTGCCTGAAAAGGAATCTTTGAAATGTTTCATAGTTTTAGAAATATAGTGCTTTCAAATTTGAGACATTTAACATGGGGCTCAATGGCAGCTCTATAGGCACGTCAAAAGTCACTTTCACCTAGAAACTCCATTCACACTTTTTATTATTCAGCTTACTGTGGAGACACATGCTGGAACTTTTTTTTATTTTTATGTTTTGTAGTTTATGAGTTATTTAACTTAAACGCCCAATGCATTCTCTATGGCAATAGCACAAAATTTGGCATGCTAATAGTCCTACATACTTACACCTAGCAACCCCATTCTAGCCTACTTAGGTTCATCTTACGGTGGACATGTTTGCCTGAAAAGGAATCTTTGAAATGTTTCATAGTTTTAGAAATATAGTGCTTTCAAATTTGAGACATTTAACATGGGGCTCAATGGCAGCTCTATAGGCACGTCAAAAGTCACTTTCACCTAGAAACTCCATTCACACTTTTTATTATTCAGCTTACTGTGGAGACACATGCTGGAACTTTTTTTTATTTTTATGTTTTGTAGTTTATGAGTTATTTAACTTAAACGCCCAATGCATTCTCTATGGCAATAGCACAAAATTTGGCATGCTAATAGTCCTACATACTTACACCTAGCAACCCCATTCTAGCCTACTTAGGTTCATCTTACGGTGGACATGTTTGCCTGAAAAGGAATCTTTGAAATGTTTCATAGTTTTAGAAATATAGTGCTTTCAAATTTGAGACATTTAACATGGGGCTTAATGGCAGCTCTATAGGCACGTCAAAAGTCACTTTCACCTAGAAACTCCATTCACACTTTTTATTATTCAGCTTACTGTGGAGACACATGCTGGAACTTTTTTTTATTTTTATGTTTTGTAGTTTATGAGTTATTTAACTTAAACGCCCAATGCATTCTCTATGGCAATAGCACAAAATTTGGCATGCTAATAGTCCTACATACTTACACCTAGCAACCCCATTCTAGCCTACTTAGGTTCATCTTACGGTGGACATGTTTGCCTGAAAAGGAATCTTTGAAATGTTTCATAGTTTTAGAAATATAGTGCTTTCAAATTTGAGACATTTAACATGGGGCTCAATGGCAGCTCTATAGGCACGTCAAAAGTCACTTTCACCTAGAAACTCCATTCACACTTTTTATTATTCAGCTTACTGTGGAGACACATGCTGGAACTTTTTTTTATTTTTATGTTTTGTAGTTTATGAGTTATTTAACTTAAACGCCCAATGCATTCTCTATGGCAATAGCACAAAATTTGGCATGCTAATAGTCCTACATACTTACACCTAGCAACCCCATTCTAGCCTACTTAGGTTCATCTTACGGTGGACATGTTTGCCTGAAAAGGAATCTTTGAAATGTTTCATAGTTTTAGAAATATAGTGCTTTCAAATTTGAGACATTTAACATGGGGCTCAATGGCAGCTCTATAGGCACGTCAAAAGTCACTTTCACCTAGAAACTCCATTCACACTTTTTATTATTCAGCTTACTGTGGAGACACATGCTGGAACTTTTTTTTATTTTTATGTTTTGTAGTTTATGAGTTATTTAACTTAAACGCCCAATGCATTCTCTATGGCAATAGCACAACATTTGGCATGCTAATAGTCCTACATACTTACACCTAGCAACCCCATTCTAGCCTACTTAGGTTCATCTTACGGTGGACATGTTTGCCTGAAAAGGAATCTTTGAAATGTTTCATAGTTTTAGAAATATAGTGCTTTCAAATTTGAGACATTTAACATGGGGCTCAATGGCAGCTCTATAGGCACGTCAAAAGTCACTTTCACCTAGAAACTCCATTCACACTTTTTATTATTCAGCTTACTGTGGAGACACATGCTGGAACTTTTTTTTATTTTTATGTTTTGTAGTTTATGAGTTATTTAACTTAAACGCCCAATGCATTCTCTATGGCAATAGCACAAACTTTGGCATGCTACTAGTCCTACATACTTACACCTAGCAACCCCATTCTAGCCTACTTAGGTTCATCTTACGGTGGACATGTTTGCCTGAAAAGGAATCTTTGAAATGTTTCATAGTTTTAGAAATATAGTGCTTTCAAATTTGAGACATTTAACATGGGGCTCAATGGCAGCTCTATAGGCACGTCAAAAGTCACTTTCACCTAGAAACCCCATTCACACTTTTTATTATTCAGCTTACTGTGGAGACACATGCTGTAACTTTTTTATTTTGAAATGTTCTGTAGTTTATGAGTTATTTAACCTAAACGCCCAATGCATTCTCTATGGAAATAGCACAAACTTTGGCATGCTACTAGTCCTACATGCTTACACCTAGCAACCCCATTCTAGCCTACTTAGGTTCATCTTACGGTGGACATGTTTGCCTGAAAAGGAATATTTGAAATGTTTCGTAGTTTTAGAAATATAGTGCTTTCAAATTTACAATGGGGCTCAATGGCAGACATTGGCACGTCAAAAATCACTTTCACCTAGAAACTCCATTCACACTTTTTATTATTCAGCTTACTGTGGAGACACATGCTGGAACTTTTTACTTTGAAATGTTTTATAGTTATTTAACTTAAACGCCCAATGCATTCTAGTCTGTGGCAATAGCACAAACTTTGGCATGCTACTAGTCCTACATATAAAATGATGAAAAACGAGGATAAAAAAAAAAATCAAAATTCAAAAAACTATGGGCTATAACCCATCGTTTTTTTCATTTTTTCCAAATCCTCAAAAATGATGAAAAACGGCGTGCTATAGTATGCCATACGATATGGGCTATAGCCCATATCCTCGCGGTGTATAGCGGTGTATGAGAATGGGTGTTGCGGAGGATGAGAGGAATGATCCCCAATGCATTCTCTATGGCAATAGCACAAACTTTGGCATGCTACTAGTCCTACATACTTACACCTAGCAACCACATTCTAGCCTACTTAAGGTTCCAACTTACGGTGGACATGTTTGCCTGAAAAGGAATCTTTGAAATGTTTCATAGTTTTAGAAATATAGTGCTTTCAAATTTGAGACATTTAACATGGGGCTCAATGGCAGCTCTACTGAGCTGGTACAGTGTCAATTAAAACCTCAATGTTAATTGAACTATAACGGTGTACAAATGGAACCAAAATGGAACCCCTTTCCATTTGTACACTCAAGGATCCCTGAGGGTCGATCCTCCAAGACTCCAGGTTGAGTGAGAACCACTGTCCTAAACCATAAATTTCAGGTTTTCATTCCGCGTATGCCCTTATGACTTTGACTTTGAGATGAAGGATGGGATTATAAGGCCACTGACAGAAATGTCAAATTGATGTCATCTGTCTCTCCTCGCAGTATTAACCGTTTGATTTACCTCTCAGAGAGTGTCGATCAACGGTGATGGACGGCAGAAAAACTGGACAGTGAAGCCAAAGCAAAAAAGTGAAAAAGGAGGTAAATATTACGCTATTCAGATTGTCGTTAGGAGCCTTATACTGTCCAAAACAGTTCATTTCACAGTTCAAAAAATCACAAGGTTCACAGCGCATCGTGACACGTTGTTTGATGGATTGTATAGTTTATTAGACAGAATTGTATAAACAGCAATACTCAAACGCTTAGTCTAAACGGGATAGCACAAAAAAAAGGTCCTTGCGGTCTTGTTTTCTTATTTAGGCCCTATATGCAATCAATAGACATATGAATTGATTGTTATATGTTGTGAACATAATATAACAAGAGCCATTTTCACTTTCACATCGTATGACAGTACAGTCGTTCTTTTTTTCTAATCTCCCTCCCCCACCTTTTCTATCTTTTTCTCTAAACATGCACACACGCACACACGCACGCATGTCCAGTCTGCAAGGACCTTTACTTTAGACAAAAACCTGAACATGTGAAACATATGGCAATATAGGCCCACAAGCTTTAGACCTGACAACAACAATGTGCAAAACACAATCTACATATCCATATACACACCTCACACGCTTTTGGATTGTGTGCAGTCTCAGGGCGTCGCCGCGCATCAAAACAGCCGCCTCCGTTAAAACAGCTGCCTCCTATCGCACGCCGGCGGCGTCCGACGCGCGTTCACGCCTCGCCTGACGCTCCGATACGCCACTGTTCTATTTTCCAGGCGTTGCCGCGCGGCAACGACTGTGCCGCGTCGCTGCGCACCCGGTGTGTGTAGGGCTGACGTGTGCGCCCAACCTGCACGCATGTGGCCAAAAATGTATATGCCCAATATAGTACATACTACATATAGTCTGGGATCCAGCCCAAATCACTGCGTTCCATGATTCTGAATTGTCACTGCGGCTACTCAGTCTGGACAGAGGCTGCTTGACACACATTTCATAACGTCACCTGTTACATAGCCACGTTGTTTCCGATACGTCATCAGCCAGCACCATGCTTCTCACTGTAGACACAAATAGTGCCGTTCGAGACTTAAAACCTACAGTAAAAAGTAAACGATTCAGTAGGCCTAGTACAAAAAAAAGACGGCTGTGTGGGGTGAGTTTAGTGAATGATAAGGGGACGTCGCAGGACAACAGCAGTAGCTGTGTGGGGTGAGTTTAGTGAATGATAAGGGGACGTCGCAGGACAACAGCAGTAGCTGCGCAGTGTGCATTGATACAACGTCAAACTGGTGTTTTTCCTCAACCTGCACCACAGACCAATCAGAATGCACGGTTCCATTTCAACCTTCATAATTATGTCCTAGCCTCAGTCCCAGGCTTACTTATCTGCGAAAAGAAAAGCCTGGTCACAACGTAAGGCAGAGAAGCTATCGGCGGATGTATCCTCCGGAACATCCGTCAGATGTATTTCCCCCGGGTACGATATTTTCCCGACCAATCACAGCACTTGTTTTATTTGCGAATAATGTAAACTGACTTGTAAAGCATCAACGTCATTTCCTTGGGCGATACTTCCGCTAAAATCCCGCAACTTCCGCCCAAACAAATGATAGTCTTTACAGCGTAGGTCTTGCCCAGGGTGCATATGTCCCGCCTACCTGTGGAGAATAGGAGACTGTGCAGACTGAGTTACGATGTGACATTTTCAGATCAACGGAAGTTCGGAACGCAGAAAATCCGGCTGGAACCCAGGCTAGGCTACACACACACACACACACACACACACAGAGAGAGAGAGAGAGAGAGAGAGCTATGTGGTTGCACACAAAACCTGTTTTAGCCGGCTTTTCATTAAGAATGTATGACTGTGATTTTCGTATAATGTGTGTCATATCACGAAGTGGGCAGTTCAGGTTTTCCAATTGTTCAATAATGATCTATTTGCCAATTCAATACTGTTGGAAGATGAGATGGAAAGGCGGACGTACGATGAATAAAACATCGCATGGAATGGTCGTGACAGTTTCCATCAGAAGCCCAATTTATACTGTGTGTGTGTGGTGTGACGGTGGTGGTGTCACTCGCAGAGAATAGTCGATCTACAAGCTCACAATGTGGATATGGATGTGGATGCAACAAATTGGAGTCAGATCGCCTATATTCGGTGAGCGCACAATGGTATGGCAGGCCTGAAAAATAAGGCTCAACAGTCACGCGCACGCACACACACACACACACACACAGTCTTGTGTGCAACTGGGGTAAATTCAGTTGGACGGATGCCTGAGCCTGCATGGGCGCGCCGTGCGTTTCTCTCCGTTCTCTTCATCTCAGTTATAGCCGCCTACGGCGCACCACTTTCACAAGCAAAGCACATGTCGCATCTGCTCTTCTCCTGTTTGTTGCAAGCAAGATATATAGTTTACTGGCAGCCAGTTTACACTGGTGTACACTGGGGCTTATATATCTGCTGCTAATTAGCTCAATTGCTATTGGAGTTCCGGTGCGAGCTAAATTTAAATATGGGATGTATACACGCAACCTTTCTGAAGGTGCAAATACATGTATTTTTATACGGTATAGGACGTGTAGAGGGTGTTAATGTGTCTACTTAACAAAAAAGAAAAAACGGTGATTACCATGTATTTTAAAAAGGTGTGAAATTAAGAGGCATCAAAGCAGACTTCACCACTTTTAAACTTTTTTTTTATTATTATAATTATTATTAACATTACGCATATTTTTTGAAATAAAAGAAGCATTGTGACACAAACTGATGCTGCCGGCAAAGAGAGAAAGGACCAGCATTGAAAAATGTAAAAAATAAAGCAATCATCATTGTTGTCATCATCATCATCATCATTATTATCAAACCAAATGGGAAAAAACAACCAAAAAAAACCAATAAAATTAGAATAGAAATACACCTCCAAATTGATCTTATTTCTTTCATAAATAAGGAAAAAACCTGTCAAATGGGCAACTAGCAAAAGAAACAAAATCTATATATAAGTTGATAACCATTTAAAATATTTATCATTACTGGCTTTACAAATAAAATAACTACAGTTGGCAGGTTTATACAGAACTTAAAACGTTATATTTCCATTAACAACTAAAAAAAAAATGAAATTATGCTATAGTGAGAGATAGGAACAGATGTCTTTTTCAGCAAAATAAAAAATAAAATAAAATAAACTAAATAAGAAAGTCATTTATATACTGTATTAAACAAAACAAAAGTTCTTTAACCACATAAACCCTGTTCGTCTGGGACGAACATTCGGCGAAAGTAGCCCAAACTATAAAAAGCTCTGAGCTTGTAGATCGGCTATTTTCGGCAAAGACATTTGGTGTAGAGGGAGATAAAGGGATGTGGGTGTGTGTGTGTGGGGGGGAACGACTTGTAGACCCACGATGGGGGACCACCCGGTCAACGAAGCATGTAAGGGTTGAAGTGGTTAAAGATAATTGTGATGAGCTCAACACATGGAAACGCCTACAGAAGCCATGGTGGGGAGGATTGATGGATTGATTCAATGTGATGTGGATGCCATATGATTATAGCTCATCAGATTCACCTACAGCACACAGGCTGAAAAAGCTGACATTTTTAATGACCAGACCCAAAACAAAGAAAACGTTCAAAACGGTGGAGAAACAAAACAACAACAATAAAGGGCGCGAGGGAGAGAGAGTAAGAGTAAAACAATAAAACGAAAACAGTAATCAGGGATTGTGATGTGTTAAAAAAAGGAGAAATCACCTGCAAGAGTCACTGTATCTTTTTCATTTTATCTCACCCCCCTTCCTTTCATTTCGACCCCCTCTATCTCTTTCTCCTTCTCTCTCTCTCTTTCTCATTCTCAATCTCTTATCCGTTCTCCTGGCTCGTTCCATATAATGATCTGCAGGACACACATATTCTGTATTCAGTTTTAGATTGAACTTTATTGGAAAAAAACACACCAGTGAGCACAGATTTAATGCAAGATCGAGTGTGTGAAATACTTCTCTGAAACCCCAGCTGCACGAGGCTGTTAAAATTCACAAGAAAGACTCTACGCTCAGACACTGAGACGCACATGCACGCGAGGGCACGTGCATGTATTGCACACAAACACATACAGGCACACAGCGCTTGGTGCACACGCACACGCACACACACACACACACACACACACACACACACACACGCGCGCGCGCGCTTGAACCTGCTCCCGAAACCACATTATGACAGTGGTTAGGCTAATAACGTACACAAATACTGCACGCACGCACGCACGCATGCATGCACGCTCGCACAATATATGCAGACACAAACTGATGACGTACAGCAACATGTAGGCTAATATTAAAGAACAAAGGAATTTAAACTTTGAATCTGAATATTTTTACCTCCAAAATCCCAATTATCATCCCATAGATATGTACAATCACACTGTGACCGGTTGGCAGACCACCACGGGTCTTTAACATTACAAAAGATTTGTTTTGTTTGTTAATCCTTTCTCTTTCCCCACCCCAGCATTGTTGTATCTAGTTGACGGGCCCGTATGCAACGCTAACTGTTCCATGAACGCCTGCACTGGATACTACAAGTTAGCATCTCCTTGTATTACTAAAACAACACAGTACCCTATTGTGCTGAATATAAGTATTTTTTTTCCTCCAATGGAAATATCCTAAAAAACGGGGTTGTATTATAATCCGGGACTAGACAATTTGACATTCAATGTTCTTTTGCCACAAATGAGTCTTGGAAAAATGGGGGTTCGTCTTATAATCAGAGTCGTCTTATATTCGGCACAATACGGTACTACAAACTCCGCGGTAGTGCTGGACCCCCCCAAAAGATATTTATGGCAAAACATTAAAATAACCCAAATTAAAAACAACACAAGCAACTATGTTGCGAGCACAAAATAAATAAAACGCCAAGAACAACAACAACAAAACACAAAAGCACGAAAGGAAAGGAAAAATGGTTAAAGAAGAAGAAAGAAGGCTTCTCGTCGTACTTAACGCATTCTGGACGGGAACCCCTTTTGGTGTTTGAAGCATTCTGTCATGCTTTAGCTATTGAAAAATAGCAGATCTACAAGCTCATAGCCCGGCACAGAGTGCCGCACTACGAGCTTGTAGGTCTGCTATTTTTTTTTTAAATCGGAAATCTTTGAATAGATATTCTTTCACAGCGAACGTTTTTAACTCATATAATTTCACACCAAAAGGGGTTCACCGTGCTGAATGGATTAAAGAAGACGAGTGCACCCGTCCAAGGCATCATAAGTGCTAACGCTTTCATATCCAGTGGAGCTTCCTCGCCGCCGCCTCCTCACAACGTGTTGCGTTGTGAGCTTATAGATCTGTTTGCCGTTTTATTTTATTTTTTAATATTATTCTTTGTATTTTTATGATGTACATCTCCATTCAGGGGGTGGTTGTGGTTATAATGCGTAAATGGTTATATAAAAGGTAAACAAAAGACTGTCACAGAATGTTATGGGTTCTGGAAAGTTTCAGCTTATGGCAGGTTCTGAGTATTATAGCCTTCATAGTGGAAATAGTGCCTAATAGTAAGGCAGAGGAGGCCGGGCTGTACTGTACTACAGTGGTTTTCAACCCTTTTCATGTCAAGGCCCACTATTTATTCACCATTTGAGCCACGGACCACACTGAGTACTACAGACGAATAACAGTTTAAGTCCAAATTTTATTCTGACCCCTCCACGAAAAGGCCTAGTTGTCCTGACCCCTTATCCATCATTCATACATTATGGATAATTAGTGTGAACTTAAACTGTTATTCGTCTATAGTATTCTGAGATTTAGCCTCTAAGACCCAAGAATAATTATGTTGTTGCCGTTGGATAAGATTTTGTGCACAATTCCATGCTGTATTGATGTTGTGTCATTAAGGGTCCATTTGGTTACCAACTATCCATCATTTAGCTGGGGACCACCTGGAACCCCCTCAAGGACCACTGGTTGAAACCCACTGTACTAGAAGGAAGGAGGGGGAGATAAGACACATAGGACAGAAGTGCTCGAAAAAATAATGAAAAAAAAATAAAAATGACCGACATAAGCGGTGTGGCACAGATAGTCATCTGGTCAAAATAAAATAAAAAACACAAAAAGACCTCTGGTCACAAATTCTTCTTTAGAAACCACGGGGAGAAATAATTACATTGATCGATTAAAGTGGTGGTTTTTGATTTGGTGATTTGGTGGTGTCGTCGTTGACCGGGGAAGGCAGTGTGTTTTACCTGTGTTTTTGTATAGGTGGATGTGTGTGTGTGTGTACGCATGTACGTGTGTGTGTGTGTCTGTGTGTGTGTGTGTGTGTGTGTGTGTGTGTGTGTGTGTGTGTGTGTGTGTGTGTGTGTGTGTGTGTGTGTGTGTGTGTGTGTGTGTGTGTGTGTTATGTAAATGCGTGTATATCTGAGTAGGAGAGAGGAGGAACAGTAGGAAGAGGGGGAGGAGGAGGAGAAGAAGAAGAAGGGGGCTGGGGAATGGGGCGTTGAGAGAAGACCCCTCCCAGTGTCGCCTTGCTTTGTGAACAGCCGACACCAACTTCAGCTTCAGGTGAGGTAGAGTGGCTTGTCCCTGGCTATCATGCTGCCACTGTGCAAAGAAAAAGGAAAAATACAAGACAGGTTGAATTTTTTTGGAACTGGAATGGCACCATTATGTGACTTTGGGTGCATGTGTTTGGGTGTACATGTATTGTTTCTCCAGGAGTTCAGGGTTTTAAGAACAATATATATATTTTTTTAAAACCCTGCTGTTTTGTGCCGGATTGATTGTGCAAGCCAGTTTAGGTGACAATATATGCTAGGAACATCTATTTTTGTAGTTTTTGCTGTTGTCTGGAAAAAACACCTGACAAACTCCATTATGTCATCAGTGCCCTTCCTGCTGTCACTGTGGAATGTGATGCTCACATTTTTTGGAACATATATTTAAAGCAGCAAGGAACTGCTGATAGGGCTAAGTGTGATTAGTTTTAGTCCAACGGTTTAGACTCGACGGTTTAAACTAAATTGTCTAAAATAAGTGCACATGTTGGGATCCCAAGACTATTTCTTTATTATTTTTTAAATTAGACTTTGCTAATAATAATTTGTGACGCAATCCTTATCCTATATACCCATTTCAAGATCTCACGATTCACAATTTTAAAGTTGCATCCCATTTTAAACAACTCTTTCTCTGCCAAGGTTAAGTTACGAGGTTAGTCGCTTGTCTGCCAATATTTTCAGCCGCAAGGTCTTATTTTGAAGAGCCCAAAAGCTAATCCGGTGAACTGGAAGTAATAATGGGTCATTTCCAGGGCTATTTATTATTCTTTAGTCAGAAACTGGGATTTTCTTTATTGAGCCCCAAAAACATTGATGTTCTGTATGAACAGTATGATCACCTCAATCTGAGCCTCAATTCAGAGAAAAACGCCGCTAAAGATCTTGCTTTTAGTGAGTCCAGTTGAAAACATTCAATGATGTCACAACGCGGAAGCAAAACGTTGCCCAGGCGACGGAGACGCCAAGAACCTGTAAATGTAAGACTGGCCATTCTGGATTAATTATAACCTAATAAATCGTCCAATGTCGATCTTTTTTTTGTTGTTTTATCCCACAATTTTGTAAACAGTGTCAATTATCTAATGTAATCCTGAGTGCTACACTTCCTCTGCCAACCTGGGGGGGCAGCGGACTGACCTCATGCTTTCTTCTATGCATGAGGAGTCCAAGCTGCTTCTTTTCACCTGACAAGGGAGAGTTTCCCCGGCTGGACGTAGCGCGTGGAAGGAACACGTTATTCCGACCAGTTCCTTTCCCCTCCATCAGGCTGGCCAGGGGGAGGTAGCCAATGTCGATCTTGGCGAACTGTGACTTTTTTTGTCGTCCAATGTCGTCCAATTGTCGTCCAATGTCGTTTTAGGCAGAGAAAGAGTTTTTAGAAAAGTAAAAAAATACTAAATACAGTCCAATTCTTGGGTTTCGACTCCTCCGATTGTGACAAAGATACATTTTCTGACAGATGGTTTGTGATGAATGACACTCACTGCAGAAAAGAACTGGGACACATCATCCTAACCCTTCACTGACCTGCAGTGGTTGCCACACTCCCGATTGCAGTATTCACTGTCCCAGTCGTGGCTCTGAGGCCCTCCGGGGCCCGGGCCAGGGGACTGGGACCCCCCAACGCTCTTCTGGTACTCTGATTGGAGGTGGGAGAAACTCTGAGCACAAAAGTGGGAAAGAGAAGGGGGGGATGGGGGGAGTTGAACATTAAAACCCTGAGGCCGTTTCTACAAAATGCATGCCTTCTAGAATCAGTTCACACTTTCAAGAGTTTTCTAAAATGTAAAAAAAACAGTACAAAACAGTAACAGTACAATTGCTCTCAGCATGTCACGAAGATACGTGCTGTGCTTGTACTTAACTGTACTAGAAATATCATACGCCTTTGGCGAGCTCAAGTCTAAAGAAAAAAAAAAAGAAAAAAAAAACATTACACTAAGAACTCGGCTTCTCATCGTGCACCTGTAACCCAACATGCATTGCACTGAGTGGACGAGCGTGTCACGTGATCGGGGCCAATTACCCCAGATGTGGCTGGAGCAGATAGATGTAGCCAAAACACTCTAGAGGCGATCGACAACAACGGGAGGTATGATTAAACTAGCGACTGGACAGCGGGGGCCCGTCTAACACAGGATCTTTTCTTAGAATTGGACGGGATGATTTAGATCGCTTATTAACGTTTTAAGATTTCCGTTGTCGTCGGCTAAACAGGGGGGGAACATTTTCGATGACGTCCCACTGTTGTGCAACATCGAGGATTGCACAACAGGCGCTCCTAGGCTGTGGAGCGATGCGATCGGTTTTCATATCAATAAACTTTGTCTTTTGGATAAAACTTTGTCCTGGCACTGGGTGTTACTAATAGAAAGGACGGTGAACTTCGTCCTGGGCGATTGGGGTGTTAATGGGTTAATGATAATGATGATGCTGAACAAAATGTGCCTGAATTTTGAAACAGTCCACCAATGTCATATAAGGTCTTTACATACCGGCATGTGCCATAGAGTAAGACACAGTTACGACATTGACGGGGCAGAAAACGGAGCACTCGAGCGCTGTTCATGCAGCCTGAACAGTGACAAGCTGGAGTTTGAAATACATTGTTTTCAACGAGAACTAAGAACATAATGAACATAATGTTTATGTTGTAGTAATACTGAAAACCGATTTAAGATAAAGGGATTTAAGATTATTAAAGCCTGCATGCAGTGCATTATGCCAACTTCCGGTCCAGGACTTGTCACTGTTTGCTATGCCACCAATAGAGCGTCACAGTCCCGCCCCTTTCATGACGACGCCAGGCCCAGGAAATAATTCCTAATTCCATTTTTCCCATAGAATAATAATAATAAATAATTTATTTAAAGACCTTTTAAGCGTCGTACAAAGCCAACTGGACTTCAAACAATTTTTTTTGGGCAGAATAAATAATTAGAAATAAGAAAAAAATGAAAGGGACTGCAACGCTCTATAGAAGTCTATGTAGAAGATTGGACTGGCCCCGTGAAGTGAACGGAGTTGTCGTAACTCTGTCTCACTCTATGGCTCTGCATACCGGGAGTGTGATAAATAAATAAATGGATAATAAACAACAGAGCTATATTCATATAGTGGTTGATGGCTCATTCATACTGGCCTTTTATTCACAGTAAATCTCTGGTTTCAGCCAAACGGACCTGAGTACTCAGACTGCTCTTCGTGAATAAATAAATAGCCAAACTACAAGCTCAAAACACGGCCGCCACATTTTGAGCGGGTAGATCGGCTATTTTTGGCGAATGTTGCTCCAAGAATAGGCAAGCTGGGGTTCAAGTGGTTGATCTGCTTTTGCCTCGGTTAAATAAAGGTTGAAAAAACTGAAACGCAACGCAACCAACGTACTGTACTGTACTGTACTGTACCTGCTGCCCAGGGGGCGGGGAGTGGAGGGAGGCCTGCAGCCCCATCTGGTGGGAGATGATTGGCTGGGACTGGCCGTGCTGCTGCATGCGGATAGGCTGATGGCTGAGGAGGGAGCTCTGGTGCAGCTGGGACAGCTGCTGGTGGTGGTGGTGGTGGGGGTGCAGGGGCGGGCTGATCTGGAAGGAGGACGGGGGGGAGGAGGAGGAGGGGGGGGGCAGCATCCCGGACTGGCTGAGGGTCCGCGACAGGGCGTGTCGCGGCGCGTAGCTCTGCAGCTCGGCGAGCCCGGGGGGGAAGGCGGCGCCAGCGGCGCCGGGGCCCAGGTACGGCGAGGAGGAGGAGGGCGGCTGGCCTCCGGGGGGCGCCGCTACGCTGTACAGGGAGGGAGGGTTGGCCGGCATCATGTTGTGGTGGGGCGAGGGCATGCCGCCGCCACCGCCGCCGCCGCCCGGCAGGCCGCTTTTCACGTCCACGGGGTCGTTGTACGTCTGGGGGAGGAGGGGGGAGGGTTAATGATGGAGTGCCACGATTTTTTTCCACCCTAAAACATGATCATCAGGTATTTATTATAATATAAGGAGGAAGAACTTTTTCCAAAAAGTGTACAGTATTTGTTAAAATCATGCTTTTATGTATGCCTGGTTTGCCTGGTGGGTGGTGATCCACCTGAACTGAAGCCGCACCCACAGCTGTAGTTGTATGATAAAGGAGGAGGGGTTAGGGGAGGGGCTGATAGTGTGATGTCACTATATTACGGTTTATTTAATTGGCCCGTTTGACTGTCAATGGTTCAGCCTCCAAGAAGAAACCCTAAATACATAGTTAATACACCATTGCACATAAAAACGACTCCAGGGTGTCTAATGAAGTACTGTCACCTCATAGACACATGAAAAAATGGAAAAATACAAAAATTGTGGCTGTCCATCTTTAAGGAACAAAAACAGAAGTTCTAAGTCATTGGCCAGTGCCAGTGAAATGTACGACATGAGCAGGCAAGAAGAGGTCCTGTTGTTCTTTTTGAACTGGTATAGTGTTCACCCATGTTCTGCTAAGGGTCACACAGCCATACTAGCTATATAGTGATCGATTGTTTTGTTTAGCGGCAGCTCGAATGAATGTTTTATTAAGCTCCGAACATGGTACTTTATGGCATTGACAAATGAGTTTTCATCATGATACCAAAAAGGAACTTATGGAAGGCTACACTATACGTTAACACAATCGAGTGATCATTCAAATAAAGATGCTCTGCATGAACGCGCGGTTAGGTGGTCAGATGGCTGGGCCAATGTGGGCCATGTGGGTGAACGCTTTGAAGACTTTCAAGTGGGCCCTGGATGAAGAAATGGTTGGGAATTAGGCACCGTTCCGAGTCACCATAACAATTAATTTAGCCGTGGGCATCAATAAATAAATAAAGCATCCGGTTCAATTAAATATTGATAGCTTTTGCGTCTTTACCCGAGGGTTTGTGCTGCCGCTATAAGACTTCAATTTGAACTGTAATACACTGCAGCCGAGCTTTAATTCATTCTAAAATATTCTACCCACAATATCGGGGTATTTCAGTGGGGAGGGGGAGGGGGACTGACATGCAACACAAGACTCCAACGTGGAATCCACGTTGGAAACTGGGCATAACGGGCAACGGATAAGGGATCTCTTAACACTTTGAGAACCCATGTCTATAGTCCTTCAGCACCATGATTCACATCAACTGTATAAGAGCCCCGCTTCCATGTGTGTCACATGCCTCACAGAGACGAAACCGAAAGCACATTGTAGTCTATAGCAGCTGACGATGTTGTTTATCTTTCGCCAGAAACGGTAAACATGGCGGCCGCGATGCAATCCAAAATCACTATTCACATCTGAACGCCGGACGGATTTGACAAAAATAAGGATTTTGGAGTATTTTTCAAAGAAAACAGGCAGCAAATAAATCATAATGAGTGGATTCCAATGGGGTGCGTGCGCATTTCGCCTTGTGCCTGGAGGGACACTGAAGGTTGCCTAGCAACCTGCGGGCGCAGTAGAGCCACAGGTTGAGAACCACTGTATTACACGTTCAGTGCATTCACACGAGCTCACGTCATACAGTACAGCATATGGCTCTGGGATATTTTCAAATATAATACAGTAGGTATACTGTTAGTAGTTTCTATTGTATTATTAAAAAAAATGTACACACATATAATAGGCACATATAGGTACATCAACAGCATATTCAAAATAACTGCTTTGCTTGTCTTTTAAGCCTTACACAATTGTGCAAAGGTGCATAATATTAATATCATTCACATCGCTGTTCGGACCTTGAATGTCTGAAACCATTACGATTCAGAAAATGTAAAAAAAAAATAACCTTTTCCTGACTACTGTCAGTCTCACTTTCACTTTCTTTCTTTCTGTCTTGAGAAACGTGAACACACTTTCTTTCTCTCTCTCTCTCTCTCTCTCTCTCTCTCTCTCTGCATGGTAGTATATATGTATGAAATACGTCCAGTCTTTCTCATTAGCTGTCAAGCTTGCTGAGGTGATGTATGGCTGTCTGCTATTTAGTAATGGCTTACATCTATCCCGCACAGCCGGTGAAATAATCAATGTTGGAGGGAAAGGGGAGGGATGGATAAAGCAGAGGCAGAGATACATTTGCAGGGTCAAGTGGAAAATGAAATGCTGAAGAATAGAGGGGCCAGGGAGGAGAGAGAACATGGAGGGTGAATGTGCAAAGGGGGAGGCATAGGGCTGATTTGCTGCTCCCATATTCGATTTCGAGGCAATATTTGAGGATGATGCACGGCAACTATATGAAGTGCCGTGCGTGTGTGCGCGCGTGTATTATGTGCCGTTTGTGTGTGTGTGCATCGCGCACACGCGCACACACACACACACACACACACACACACACACACACACACACACACACACACACACACACACACACACACACACACACACACACACACACACACACACACACACACACACACACACAGTGTACACATACACGTAGTTTTCTTGTTATATTTAGGCAATTTCTATACGATTTTGTGATTTCAAAGGGACAGGATTTTAGACAGGCATCACAAAATGAAGTTCTAATGGAGCTTGCTTGTGTCTTTGCTGTTGTAATACGTCAGAAAAACAACAAAGAAAGGCAACAGGTGCATGCCAAAGATGTCTTTGTTTTTTAAACGATGCTCCAATTACCTCCAATTCCTCCTAGTGCCAAATTCATTCAGAAAAGAACCCCTCGTCGGTAATTAAAACAGCAGAGAGAGAGAGAGAGAGAGAGAGAGAGAGAGAGAGAGAGAGAGAGAGAGAGAGAGAGAGAGAGAGAGAGAGATTTCGAACGAAGATAATTCAGTCTTGAATTCTGATTGGCTGGTCCTGAATGAGTTTCATGTTTGTCAGCCAAAATGGCTGCCAGTCAAAGCAGTACAGTACAGTCAATCAAGGCTCTGTGTAGGAGAAGTGACGTTGAATGTCTAATTGCGCACACAGACAAGTGATTAGAATAGTCTTTGGTTAAAAATAAGCCACGGTTTACAGAGCGCTGATGAGTCATCTATTCATGCTTTAATCAAGGTGCTTGTTTTCACTCCTCCAGCATGGCAGGAAGTCAGGAGAGAGCCCCCCCCCCCCCCCCCCCCCCGGTACACTGCGCTGTCGAATGGAAACCTTGCATGTCCCATTAACTAATTTGGCGTTGAGATCGCCTTTTGACGGGTGTTTTCAAAAGGCTCTGCCGGGTGCCGAGATCGTCTTTGTACAACTAATTTAATATCAACCGATAGGGTTGATATGTGCCCGGTATGCAGTCATAACACTCTAATAACACAACTAATTTAATATCAACTGATAGGGTTGATATGTGCCCGGTATGCAGTCATAACACTCTAATAACACAACTAATTTAATATCAACTGATAGGATTGATATGTGCCCTGTATGCAGTCATAACACTCCGGTAGTGGTCCGGTGAGAAAACCAAAAAACAGAGAAAAAAAAGAAATCTCGCTTGTAGATCCGCTCAATGGCTAAAGTTTAAAATAATTGTTCTGGTTCCTGTCTGCTTCTGTGATTTGTGTCCTGTAATGTATCTTTTGTAATGTATTGTGTATATGTCTTGTCTGTATCTTGAACGGTGACGTCATGGACGCAAAACAAATTTCAGTGCAAGCTGAGAATAAAGTTGTATCGTATCGTATCGTATCTATAGGCTCTATATGTATATGGCATTTTGGAAAGAATTGCTAATAATATATTATTAGCAAACTTTCGTTCAACTACAAATAAAGGTAAGAAAGCCTTCTAGTATGGAAGTCTGTTGGTTTGGTTTTATAAATATTTGGTATCTTAACAGAGCTTGTGACAAAAAATGACAGTCACACGTCAAAAGAACACAGACTCTACTGGTCAAAAGAACACACGCTCTTTTCCACAACATGTTTTGGACATTTCCACCTGCCTGGGAACGACAATATGCTAATGCAATTAGGGTTATATGTTATCCAAAACACGGCAGAAAGGGAGGAAAATGTGGTGCAATGCACCAAAGTGAACAGATGGAAATATGTTTATACAGCATAACCAGCAAAACATACACACAACGAAAGCACGCACGTGCACGCAGTGACGCACGCACGACCATCACCCTGCATCTGCTGCGTGCGTCGTCGGTGCTGTTAAACGTTTCCAATGATTCCATGCAGTAAAGGCAGTGGTGGAAAGCAACTATGAGTACATTTACTTAAGTAGTGCACTTAAAGTACAAGTTTGAGGTATTTCTACTTTACTTGAGTATTTCCAATTTCCAGTTTTACTTTTAGTTCTACTCCACTACACCTCAGATCCAAATATTGTACTTTTACTCCACTTTGCCCACTGCTTCATTTGAAAACTTTAGATGTTGGTTATTATTACAAAACATATACATTAACCACTTCAGCCCTACAGTATATATATACACTTGCAAAATATCCAATGCATGAGCTTGTAGATCTGCTATTTTCAAAGGATTTGTATGTATACATTTGAAAGACTACTTTTTCCACCACATGAGTGTGTATCACTGCAACAAGCAGAAAACGGTGCGGCCGTAAGATATGTACTGTACATACCCCCCCCACCCCCATTAGGGGGGACGGGCCACACACCTGGAGGACACAAGGGTAATGGCCACTTCTGCTGTTGTGCGTGCGTGTGTGCGTGCGTGCGTACTTACATTTTATTATTTCTCCCCATGTCGCAAATCGGCTGTGGTTAGGGCCTAATTTTCACTGTTCTCCTCTGAGCACGCACACGCACACACACACACACACACACACACACACACACACACACACACACACACACACACACACACACACACACACACACACACACACACACGTTGTGTACTACTATATACTGTGTATACCCTTTCCCTGGGATGAGAACAGGGTGGATGGCATTCTCTCCATCTAATTTATCATCCCTTCCATCGCCAGTGACCCATGTATATCAGAGACATGACTCCTTCGGCCCGGTTACCTTGGAAACCAGACTGGCTCTGTAGGCGGCCAGGGCTTTCAGGTACTCCTTCTTAGCTGCCTCCGTTTTCCTCTTGTACGCCTGCGGGAGAGAGCCGACACAACAAAAACAACAACAACAAGGACACTTGATTAGCCCATTGAAACCTGTATATATATATATACACGAGACCATGCAGATTCTTCCTCACTCAAAAACCCACCTCTTTCAGGAAAGCTTTCCCCAGCTGAGGTCTGCTTAAGATGTAGTATATAACCCCTTCCCTCGTCTATCCTTTTCAACCTTGCACTGTTGTTGTATCTGTTTTGCTTTGGGCTTTTTTTTTCTGAATAAAGTTTGTTCCTAGTGTTCTTATATGTAAAGCGCTTAGGGGGATTTAGAAAAGTGCTATATATAAATTTGAGCTATTATTATTATTATTATTATTACAAAATGTCATTCTAAATCATGAGTTTTCTGAAAAAACCTGATGTGTCTATGTCAGTGTTTCTCCCCCTCCCAAAGCAAAGTTAAAAACGGTTGCTGTGAAAGAATAATATACATGTATTCAAAGATTTGAGGCCACATTATAGCAGATCTACATGCTCAGAGCGCAGCACTCAGTGCCGCGCTACGAGCTTGTAGATCTGCTAATTTTCAACAGGTAAAGTTTAGAATGAATGTTTAAAGTGGTTCAAAGCTATAAGGTGACACAGATGCGTCGTCAGGTCTAAATGGATTAGCAGGTTGACGCCACAGGGCTGGCGGTGGCCCGAGCTAAGTTCACCTTCACCCACAGTACCTGGCAGAGGAGGGAGAAGTAGGGGAGAGCCTGCATGATTCTAACGTTTCCCCATCTTTCACTCTTTCACTCAGATATCCTTTTACCTATATATATACATAACGTTGCTGTCAGGAGGAAACAGCAAAAACTACATTTTTGAGGTTTGTTTGTTTGTTGCATAAATCTGTGCTATTGAACACCCTTTACGTCTGTGTTGGTTAAAAGAAAATATTGGACCAATGAAAAATAGTATAAAGCCCTTGGGACAAAGCCTGTTAAACTCCATTGGACCCTTAAACTGTCTGCAAAAGCAACTAACTCCACCACCTGTCCCCCTCTCATGCAAGTACATATCTAATATACAATTGAGAAGTTGTCACGTGGCGCAAAATATGTGCGCACTAGCCAATGAAAAGATGTTGGCATGAAAACAGTTCGCAACCCACCCCCACCCCCACCCCCCTCCCTCTTTGGCTGCTGTAATGGGATCTCCCCTATGGATCTCCCACTCTGCACTCCGCAGAGAAACAGAAGCGGCGCCGAAAAAATAAAAAAAATTAAAAATAGCCTATCAATAATTCCAAAACGCATTGGAGAAAGAGAGATCAGATGAGGCAAATATGCAGGCCTTCTGAATGATCGAATAAACTAATGTGGTCAAAATCGGTGAATTCAAGCTAATACTCATTCACAGGCAGGCTTGAAGCTGGGGAAAAAAGTCCACTTAAATCAGTAAAGGAAGACTCAGATCTCCTTTCCTCTATTGTGTGTATTAATAGTACTGCACGGATGTGTGAGCGCGCGCACGCTCGTGTATGTGTGTGTGTGTGTGTGTGTGTGTGTGTGTGTGTGTGTGTGTGTGTGTGTGTGTGTTGCCATATATGGAGAAGGTGATGCTTTCTGTACCCGTGATCTGTATCTGAAGCACTTGTTGTAGAGTTTTCTCAAGTTTGCGCATCCACTATTGTTTGTGTTCAAGAAATTTCTTGTAAAATGTGAATACAAATAAAGATGTTAAATGTGTGTGTGTGTGTGTGTGTGTGTGTGTGTGTGTGTGTGTGTGTGTGTGTGTGTGTGTGTGTGTGTGTGTGTGTGTGTGTGTGTGTGTGTGTGTGTGTGTGTGTGTGTAGGAGAACCATTAAGCCTTCGTGTGGTGCCAACAGTATGCTACTGTACAATGTTGAGGTATTTTTTGAAATACTTTTGCTTCTACACTCCACACATACTCCACTCAGAGGCAAATATAAGAATGGGTTAAGAATGGACCCTTATAAGGAGTATATCATATTCCAGTTTTCGGTGAAGAGGGGACCACCGACGTTAGCCTCGGAAACCCAGACGTTTTTATTTCCAGGGAGAAAAACAAAGTCTGGGGCCGAGTCCACACTTCAATTTGGCATACAGTAGCACAAACGTCGCTCACTCTCTGCTGATTTCTGATCGTCTGCACCTTTGTTACATTGACGCACACGCACACACGTCGTACACACACACACACACACACACACACACACACACACACACACACACACACACACACACACACACACACACACACACACACTCTCTCTCTTTGTCTCTCTAATTAATTAGTCTCATGTCCAGCAGCTGCGCCTAGTTTCTCCCGGCGGATCCTGCCGGGAGCTGCCAATGCCATAAAAAGCACAGGTGAGTTCCAGTCTACCGAAACGGTGGTCAGTAAAAACAGAGAGATGTGTCGTGTGAGACCACGTGACGTCATGTTGTTGTTTTCGGTGGTCACCTCTTCACCGAAAACTGGACTACGAATAAGCCTTTACAGGTCTGTAACTCTGATGGCGTACAAATGGAAACAATATGGAACAGAATGGGACCAAATGGACCCTTACGGGTCTGTAACTCTGAGAGTGTACAAATGGAACCGATATGGAACCAATTGGACCCTTAAAGGGACAAAAATATATGTTTAATGACGTTTAGAATATTTACAACACTTTCCTGGGGGGTCTTTATGTGTGTAATATGTGGTTTTAGATTTTAGCAGTGAGCCCAGTGTCTCTGATGTCATGGACACTGGGCTCACTTCCTTCCTTAATGCACTGCTCCTCCTTGTGGATAGGGGGGCGGCTGTCTTACTGACGGAACAAAACAGAACTTTTTTTTGACAGAACAAAACATTCAAAGTCAAAGTTAGTAACACGTTGCCGTAATTGTTCTCCACATTTGACACATCTCTTGGAGCAGTGAGTGAGCCGCAGCGTGCGCCGCGCTCGGGAATCATTAGTTGATTTGACCCCCCAATCCAACCCATTGATGCTGAGTGCCAAGCAGGGAGGCATTGGGTCCCATTTTTACAGTCTTTGGTATGACCCGGCCGGGGATCGAACCCCCGACCTCCCAGTTTCAGGGCGGACACTCTAACCACAAGGCCACTGAGCTGGTTCAAAACATGAGTAATTGGTGTTCTGGGAGTTTCACAATCAGGATCTGCATCCAATAATCTGCCGTCAGTCAGGCTCTATTGGGTTATTGTATATTTACAATCTTCTATTATTTCCTCTCCACGCATTGGCTTTGACAATTAAAACCAGACATGAGAAGAACAAAGATAGCAACCCAAATCCTCACCATATAAAACATAATCTCCACAAAGTAATGAATGGAGACTAACAAACAGTTCCTATTGAAAAAATAAAAAAAGATAAAGTTGTGGCCTTATCCTTCACCCCTTAAATATTGATAGAGATGAGGCCGGGCTCTTTAATGAACCCCAAAGTACTCCCAGCAGCTTTAATTTCAAATTAATTTAACGCAGCTGCTAATGATTCGCAGCGACGACGGATACTTTTTAAATAAATTACCATGCCTAAGGATTTCTAATTATTCCAAAGTGAGTGGATTCATTAGCAATTTGAGCCGTCACGAGGCAGGTCGGGCCTGAATTAAAAATAACAAAGCTTGGAGCCAGAGAGCATATGCCTCCCTCGTCAGCCTGACACAGAGGTGTCCCGCCTGAATTAGCCCCTAATTGTACCTTAATGAAATGTTCTTGTTTGATAACCAGTTAATTACAGGAGACAATAACTCCCATACCCTGCTGACACTGAACTTGACTGAAGGGAGCGATTACCCCCCTCCGACCGACCGGCCGATCGACCGACCGACTGACTGACGGACTGAGTGTGCAGGAGAGGGAGAAAAAAAACCCAACCAAGAAGTAGATAAGGAGAGGGGATGGGGAAGAGAAGGGGAGGAAAGCAAAGCATGGGAGGAGATAGGGAGGGAAGGAGAACATGAAACAATTCAGAAACCAGCAGGGGAGGACTGGAAAGTACAGTATAGCTACGTGCATGTACTTAAGTAGCCTACTTGCACTGAAGTACAATTTGGAGGTGATTTTACTTTAGTTGAGTATTTCCATTTTTATATACTTCTACTCCACTACATCTCAGAGGTAAATATTGTACTTTTTAGGCTACATAGTACAAGTAAGACGCGCAAACGCGGGAAGCGAACGCAGCTCGTGTGTGTGTGGTTGTGTGTGTGTGTGTGTGTGTGTGTGTGTGTGCTACAGCTGCGCCCTGTGTGTGTGTGCTACAGCTGCGCCCTCTGGTGGCGGGCGGGTGGTGTAACAGCGGGACAGACAGACACACACACACACAGACATTCAGCCCTTGCTGTCATAGTAAGTGGCTCACTGCGTTCGCAACAAGTATTTGACCTCTACAGTTTGTTGCTTTGCAGAGTTAGATTGTAATAGGAAAACATGCTTTAAACCAGTGGCACTATTTTGACTTGCGAGCTACTTTAAAATTTACCAGGTCAATGAGCTCACCAAAAAATACATATTATCCTTCAGTGTGTGTGCGTGCCTGCGTGCGTGCGTGCGTGTGTGCGTGCGTGCGTGATACAGCTGCGTCCTCTGGTGGCGGGCGGGTGGTGTCAGACAGACAGATAGACGGACATAGTAATCGCTCACTACAATCGCAATCACTACATTCACAATAAGAAAAATGCACTTGGAATGGGAAACACAGGGGGGAACATACTTTCAAAAAGCTGCTATTTTTCAAAAGCTAAATTGTAACATAACCCATCCTGAATGGGTTAAACTAAGCCGGCCCAGGTGGCTGGCGTATAGCGGCCCAGGTAACTACAGTATAGGCTGCTAATGCAGTGCGTCGCTGGTTCCAATACCGACTCCCCGACGACCTTTGTCACTCCTAATCTCTCTCTCTCCCCATTTCCAGCAAGTCTATAAAGTCAATAAAGGCATAAAAAGCAAAAAAAAAAGGCTGTGGCTCGTAATTTATATACCATAAAGAAAATAGCTGATGTACAAGGTCTGCATGCATATATATATATATATATATATATATATATATACTATAGTATAGGACTCAAGCGGATAAACAAAGCGACAATGTCTTTATATTCTTTCCCAACCTTTCACTGATACACAACACAGTAGACCCAATTAAATAAACCTCCATCCCATGGTCCCCATTCTCCCCACAGCTGTAAAGAATTGAACTTAATCTTAAAATATAAAATAAATAAATAAACAAGGGAAAACAATATTGAAAACATTGTTGCTTTTGTGTTTCTGGGTCGACGTTAACTTGTAGTCACCTTGAAGGAACAACACAGCCAAAGTGAAACGCATTGATCTCAACAACACAAAGCAAAGGCCTTGGGGATTAGGAACAGTGAGTGTGTGTGCACTGTATGCATGCTCTAAAGCATCCAAATAAAAGAAGAAAACATCAACATGAACCCGAATAATAATAAGAATAATAAGAATGATGATACTTTCTTCTTACAGACTCAAGGACAGCATGGGAAATAAAATAAGCTACATTGCAGCCCAAGCAAAGGGCTTGATTATGTGTTGTGACTCGTTAGGCGAGCTACAGTATACAATGTTGGTTAGTTAGTCAAGGTCATGTATTTGGCCGCAGACCCCCCATTTGAGAAGCTTTTGTGCCAGCAATCCCGTACGAAAATGAGTTCAAAATCATGCCACATCTTTCACAAGTTTTCAAGATTTTCAAAATTAACAGACTGTACAAGATCAGTGTTATTGGTGTGATAACGGCACGCAATTAACTATAAGTCCGGCTTAAACGGTATGAAGATACACACAACAAAGAAGTGCACTGTGGCACTGTGTGGTAAATTTAGTTTTAAAATATGGCAGTGAATGGTGGGCAGGTGTGGGTGGACTGAACCAAGATATTGGTTTCTGTGAGCCTCACGCACGCACGCACACAAACGCACATAAACATGCACAACGCCGTTACGTTTTCTGATGGTCTCAGCTACTTAAAAAAATAATAATAATAAAAGAGTACAGTGATGTTAGCCGCCTAACACCCCCCCCCCCCCCCCCCCCCCCTCATGTGAATTCAGCTTCATGCCATGTTTCGGAGGCCCTACTCTGTGGGTAATTGGAAACAGAGGCTACGTTCTACTTAAAACAAACCTGCGTGTTGGGGGAAGGGGGGGGTGGCGTACAGGGAGGGGGGGGGGGGAGTTGTGTTTACATTCTAGCTCTGCTAAAGCCCTGGGCAGCTGTAAGTAGCTGCGGGGGTTCGGTGCGGCGTGTCTCAAAACAGCAGATCTACAAGCGCACTGTAGCGCACGGACGGACCAACCTATACCGACCGAGCTATAGGAATAAATCAAGCCTTTAATAGCGTCGGCTCCAGCAGGTCTGCCCGTGGCGTGACATTACGGAACACACCTCATCAGTCGGGGGTGAATCAACGTGACAGCCCCCCTCCCCCCCCCCCCTCGGAAACGAACGAAGACGCCGCTCATCAAGCATGTTCAAGAGCACGGCCGTCTGGGAGATAGAGATCGTCTGGGCTGGCTGTACAGTGTACACTGAACATGTCTTAAAGGGATAGTTCACCATTTTTGAACTTAAGCTGTATGAAATACTTGCCACTAATAAAGTGGTTGAAGCTGTATTAATTGATTACCTGTTGAGTCCCGTGGTGGGAGTTCTGCTCTGGTTTTGGTGAAACATTAGGTAGTTACGATCATTTTGTGGGGGGCACAGGGGCCACGGATTAAAAAGTAAATTAATCATTTGTATTGTTGACGTATTTCTAAAATATATTATTAGCAACTTTCGTTCGACTTTGACCCCTCTATAACACGGCGTAGTGATATGGACACATATGATATGGGCTTACCTGAGTCTCAGGTAGTGTCTATACCGCATAATCAGCCAAATGAAATGGTGCAGATTATGCAGTGGTCAACTTTCCGCATATTTTGCATTTCTCATTTTTCGCATATATCACGACTTCCACTGCATAAATCACATACAAATCCCAAATATTTCATTGCAAAATCAAGGATTTTAGCCTGCATAATCAAGGATTGGTGCCCGCGTTTTACTGGAGGCTCTAGTCAGGGAACAGTCGTAGTCACTGTATATAAAATATCACTTGTAATTGTTGGAGCCACCCCACAACACCAGATGGGGCTGATGGCTCTCGTGTCCACACTCACACTGAATCATTTCCTGTTATCTCATTTATACTTGAGAATGACCAATAGGGGTCAAAACGTTGCCTGCTGTGATTGTGAATACATTTACCTTTACCATTACAAAGTGATTTGCGAGCCCTTGCTTTTGTTCTTGATGCAGGGACACCGTCACAGAGAGAGCAGCCTCTTTGCAGACTAATTTCCCCCATATGTTGAAGTCCAGCAGTACACATTGTAATTGAAATGTATTGCTATATACTTGTAACATATAGATTTCCCAGTCTCACAGAAGGAGCACATTCTTGTGTCTTAATTGAAATCTCCCCGATATCTTTTTGTTTGCGTCTCTGCACACAAGGCAGTGCACATATATATTAACAAATAGATGCCTCATTGGCCGCTGCGGTTCATTGGAAGTGTGCAAGAGGGGGGTATTAGGGGTAAAGGGGTTTAACAAAATAGGGCCGTTCATGGGCTCTATTTTTGTCCATGCTAAAGCCCTTGTGCTGCATTCACATGGGATCAGGCTAGCAGTAGACGGCAAACCGGAAGTCATTTTAGTGGAGAGGAGCAGGACAGTAAACGGAACTGGACGGCACGGCAGACAGAACCGGTGACGGTAACGGCAGACGGCATCGATGTTAAAATATTTAATCTTTGTATACCGCTCCATGGCGCCCAGCAGGTTTTGTCGTTTGTGAATGCAGCATTATAACTAAACTACTTTGCCTTTTTATTTTTTTACTATTTTGAAAAACATTTTTTAATAGTTCAACTAGCCGATCTACATGGACACCTTGTGAGCTTGTAGATCTACATGGACACCTTGTGAGCTTGTAGATCTACATGGACACCTTGTGAGCTTGTAGATCTACATGGACACCTTGTGAGCTTGTAGATCTACATGGACACCTTGTGAGCTTGTAGAACTTTAGGGATAAGGGGTTTAGCATGGAGGAAAATGGAGCCCTTTGTCTCTCCATTAATTTAAGTTAATGTTTTATTTTCCCTTAAGTTGTGGTCCACAAGATTCGATACACCAACCAAGATACCCATGTACCTGTCTAAATACTTCCTTAATGTCAACAAAGTCCACACCCACAACACCAGAGGGAGTTCAACAAACCATGTGCAACCCAGATTTGGCACAAACAAGGGACGAAATTAATCTCGCTCCTATATGCCACCAAAATGTGGAACGCCCTACCAACAGTCATTAAGACATGATAATCCCTTGACTCCTTCAAAACCGCTCTCAAAGGGCACCTACGGACGGCTGCAATTCTAAACTGGCCCCCGTAAAATCTGAATCCCCTCCACCCCTTTCCCCCCCTCACTGTATATGTTTTCTTTTCCCTTTTTACCTCCTTTCTGATGATGATTTCCAGTTTTTTGGCTATAGAAGTGTATATTGGTATGTCTCTAAATGTTATGATGAATTAAACACGGTGGACCCTCTTGTAAACAAGTGTAGTGCTTTATTGGGTCGTCCACTCACAGTTGACAGTTTTTGTATTGAGTTGTGCTTGAAGTGTACTGTAAATCTGCAAACTATGTGAATAAATACTTCAATCAATCAATCAAACCCTGATGCCCTGGCCTGGATCAAATGAAAATCTGAGTTTTTCTACAAGCCTGCCTCCTGCTCCTGGTCCTATTTCTTTTAACAGTTTTTACTGTGACGTTCTTATATTTATTCGCACAGACCTGGGACATTAAAGAAACAACCTCAATATTGTTAGAGGATATAACGGCTATAGGCATGTGTATTAGCGTAATAGTTTTAATATGGAAATACATGGCAGCTAGTGCACGTTTCGTTTATGCATTCGAGGCAAATATAGGGAATCCGAGACAATGCTATAAAGCCGAGGAGTCTAGTTTAATTAGCACCACCAGGAGTGTTATTGCGCTGACGTACCGGATCACAACACCGTGTTACTAATATTTCACTCCGTAATGACATCATTACCACAATTTAATTACGTGCCTGCGAGGGGACACGTTTGATTAAACACACAAATGCGTTCAATGGAGTTTTTTTTTTAATAGTTGGAATTGGCCCTTTGTAATTCCGTCTGTGTTCCCAGGTAGGACAGACGCTGTGGCATGGAGATACGCAGCAGACACAAGAAGAGACAGAACGCCCCAACATCAACCAACAGGGCTTTTGATCCTTTGTTAAATAGATCAATGAATCAATTAACCACTCCATCCCTATTGTCTATCTTTGTTGCACAACAGCATGGTGAAAATATAGTGACAACAGCTGATTTATAAGCTTTATACAGTAGGTCAGCTATTTTCAGTTATTTGTTATGTTCTATTCTCGCCTATACGGCGTATGGCATGCCACCAAAACAGGAATAGATTATGAATTGATTTGATCAATGATTTGTTATAATCGATTACATATGGATTCGTTTGATTAACTGTTTTCAGCCCTAAATCAACGCCACCAGAAAGAGCTATATCCGCAGCTATACTGGGGCTGGAGCACGCAGCCTGGTACACCAGGGGTTAAGAAGCACAAACAATAACATTTCAGGAGCAGATGTCCTTGAGGCGAAACCAAGGACGAGGCAATTGCTAATCTCGTATTCCCAGCATGATCAAATCACCAGGCAACAGATATAAATAAAAGGACAGGAAATGAGGAATTCACATTCAAGGGTGTCAGCGGTGAAATGAAGATTCATGGTGAAGAGGCGCGGTGAAGGCAGCAAAAATTAACTGCAAATAAAAGAGGGACAGACCCAGACGGCCTCCAAAGTCCGCCATATAAAGTAGGTTTGGCGGTACGAGGAGCTAGGGGAGACACACGGCCAGTGGTGAAAGAAGTACTATGATTATCGTTCTTTCTTCTTTTTACTTACGTAAAAGTAGCAATACCATACAACGTAGAAATACTATTAGTAACACGTGCGTATTAGATGCATCATGCCAGTACAAGAGTCCTGCCATCAAACATTTACTTTAAGCACCAAAAGCAAAAATGCTTTGCAGAATGTCCCATTTCCCCCTTTTTTCCCCAAAGTTTTTTTAAATCTATTTTTAATCTATTCTAATCTATTTTCTATTTTTCGACGTATAAAACAGAAGCGTGTTTTGAAATTGCAGCACAATACTTATACAGTTCCTTCCCACCACATGGGGCCAGCGACGCTAGATGGGGTCTGGCGGACAGTTGAGCAGTGTTGTTTTCCTCGACTAATACTATGACGAAAAATGTCCGTCGACAAAAACTACATAAAACCAAAATGAAAACTATGCCATGATGACTATTACTATGACTAAATATACTGACAATTTCGTCAACAAATACAAACTAGACTAAAATGTTAGATAGATCCAGTATAAGTCATTTTACACTTGGTTGCATGCTGAAAATAGCAGATGTACAAGCCCACAACGCGTCGCATGTGAGCTTTACTTGTAGATCGGCTATCTTCAGCACGTGTATAAACAGTCATTACGACAGCATCAACGCCCACCAAAATACATTTTAGTCGACTAAATCAACTGTAGATTTAGTCGACTAAAATCGCATGACACTTAGTCGACTAAAACTAGACTAACACTAAAACATTCCAGGTGACTAAAATGTGACTGAAACAAAATGAAAACTATTGAAGAGAGACTATGACTAAAACTAAAATCAAAATGTGCTGCCTAAAACAACACTGCAGTTGAGGCTCATAGAGGCTGATGGAGAAATGGCTGTACTTTGTCATGTTAGACAGCTGCTTTTATTTGACAGCCAATATAGGCTGCGACCGAAGTGGATATTCTAAAAATATGAGTCTGCACTCGCCACCGACATCACCAGACAGTCTCGTTTTCTGCTCATTTCACAGCATCATTTGTTACTATGAATGAACTGTATGCCGCTATGCGCCCCGTTGAGTTTTGTCTGTCGGCCTGGAATGCAAACAACGAAGACGGGGGACATGTTTATATTCAAATCTTTAACACTGCATCTACACGGTCACTGTAGTCCAGGGCAGGGTTCTCAAAGTGAGGTCCAGGGACCCCTCAGGGGTTCTTGGGATGGGGGCGTGGTTCCCCCATGGTCCTTTCCAGGTCTGTAACTGAGAGTGTACAGCTGGAACCAAATTGACCGATACTGTATCGGTATCAGAAAAGTATCGGTATCAGCCCTTATTTGTCATATCGGTTCATATCGGTATTGGTGAATATGCCAGTCTAACCCTATAGATCTGATCGGGACACTGAAATTTCTATTAAAAAGAAATTTGAATTTTTCAAAAAATTCAAAAAAGGTTAGTATCTTTTAAGGCGTTTTTTTTTTTTTTTTTTCAGTCCCTATAAAATGGGTAATTATTTCTACACACCTGTTTCTGCTCCTCTCCCAGTCCGTCCCACATGGACGCCACTATCTTGGAGACGTCTCCGAAGGTGGCGTTGGGGTTCTGTCCCTTGATGGCCGCCTGCGTGTCCCTGAAGAAGAGCGCGTAGGCCGACACGGGCTTGGTGGGCTCGTTGGGGTCCTTCTTCTTCTTCTTCTTCTGGGGCTTGGGCTTGGGCTTCATCATCATCTCCGACGAAGGCCTCTTCTCCCCCGTGATCTGGAAGAACATCAGCGCGACGCAAAGACACGAGCAGTTTATTGATACTGGAGAGAACAGGGGACTCTCTCTCTCCCTCTCTCCCTCTCTCCCTCTCCCTAATAAATGTAGTAAAAGTACAATATTTGCCTCTGAGATGTACTGGGGTAGAAGTAAATGTACTGGCAAATGGAAAGACTCAAGTAAAGTACAAATACCTCAAAAGTGTACGTAAGTACAGTACTTAAGTAAATGTACTTAGTTACTTCACACCACAGCCAAGCGGTTCCAAAAATCAATGCCATGCATGGATGGACCCCGAAATAGACGTGCAGGCATAACACCAGAGGGAGATCTTCTGACCTCGTTCCCCCCCAACATTCGGCTCAAACATGGGAGGAAATGCATTCTACTATGCTACTATGCTCTAGCACCCCCTAGTGTCTATCTGTGCACGCCACTGCTCCCACCAAAGGTGGTGCTCTAGCACCCCCTAGTGTCTATCTGTGCACGCCACTGCTCCCACCAAAGGTGGTGCTCTAGCACCCCCTAGTGTCTATCTGTGCACGCCACAGCTCCCACCAAAGCGCGGAACGACATTGATTCCCTACCTGAAACTCTGGGACGGGACCCGTTTGTGGGCCACGGACCAGTTTGTAATTATGGTCACGACTCAAAGAAAAACAAACACATAAAAACATTTCCATAATAATACAAAATAAATAAATAAATAAAAATTCAGTGCCACATATTAATTAACACTTTTCATGCCACCATCTTCACAACGTTTTTGGCTGGGGACTCGATCCCGGAAATGCTTTGGCCATGTCTCACAGTACAAGATGGATGGATGGATATGTAGACGCATCATTTGATTTCTGTGTTCAATGTCTGTGTAGCCAGTCAGCATTATGTCATTATAACAATGTTTCAACTGGCTGTAACCACTTAAAAAAATGTGCCGAAAGAATAACATGTTTCTGCCAACCCCTTTTCTTGTTCTCCCCCCCCCCCTTCCTTGCCCATCAGTACATTTATCAAAAACAAATCGATTCTCTGAATTTATTAAACCATTTGAAATGCACCTGTTTCGTGGTATATTACTATATCTAACGTGATGGCTTTCAGTTGTTCACAGTGTGATGCGTTACACTTATGACTTCCATGCAATGGAGCAACAGAAAGTACTCGGAAAGGCACATATGGCTGCAATGGCTTTGATGTGGCACTAGAGAATGAATTAGGAAGAGGGAAATGGAATTGCTCACTGATAGTAGAGATGGTAATCAGTTTTTTATTCATAATTCACTGTGTGGACAGTCAAAGTCATAACAGGGGGGAAGTATAGTCAAGGAAATAGTGTTTTAATAGAAAAAACTTCCTGTTCTTGTGGTATCACTGCATGCCACCATATTTGCATACTCTGATGAATGACAGAAGTGAGGATTGGTCCACACTAATGTGTTTTCCTTGTAAAATGCATAATGCATGCTTATTATACGGCGTGGCCTGGCATCCACATTACTATTTGAACGACCTGAAACTGAGACTTTTGAAAATGTCTGCTGACCCTGTTGGAGTTTTGGTAATGTTGGGTTTTTAATGTCCGGGTTTAAAAATGTCCGGTGGACATTTTTTGCATTTTAATCCGGACAGGCGGAAAATGTGACTATTTCAAAACGATGATGCAGATTATCGCTTCCCAATTAGTTCTCATGGAGATTATTTACTAAGCGGTGCTAAAATGCATGTGTGGAAGGAGAATATACGCGTTCTTTGTTTTGGAAATGTACTAGTGTGGACCCAGGAGAGCTTATGACAGCTGATTTAAGCAATATTACACGAGAGGGTGTGGTTTAACGTGATTATTGCCACGACTGTGATGTGGTCAGGAAAGAGACGTCAAGTTCCGCAAGCATCACTGAAGTGGCAACGGTCAAACCACACCCTCGAGTGTAATATTACAATTATACAACAGTTACCCTTAAAACTGAAAAAACATATTTTTTTAATGACAGATGTAGTCACTACGATAAACTAGCTAGCCTATAGCCACCTTCTTTGCTGCGCTCTGGGAAAACAGAGCAGCTGAATTCTTTGTTTTGATTTGGTGTGGAGTGGTGCTCGTTTGATCCACGGCTATGGGGCTGTTTCAACCAATCAGATTGCTTCCTCGAAACGACCTGTTGTATAATTAGTATTACACTCTCCACTGGGAGTTGTGGATTCCTGTTAAAATATAGTTTACAAGTTCACAATGCATCGTGAGTCGTGACACGTGTGAGCTTGTAGATCTACTACTTTACAGTGGTGGAAAAAGTACTCAATTGTTTTACTTCAGTAAAAGTACCAATACTGCAATATACTGCTATTTTCAAATGCGAAATGTATAGGGTTGAAGTGGTTAATGTATGTTTTCTAATCAAAATTATAATCTCTAAAGTAACTAGTAACTAAAGTTTTCAAATAATTGTAGTGGAGTAAAAGTAAAAAAATTGGCTCTGAGATGTAGTGGAGTAGAAGTAAAAGTATAGGAAATTGGAAATACTAAAGTAAAGTACAAATACCTCAAAATTGTACTTAAGTAAAAGTACTTAGTTACTTTCCACCACTGCTACTTTAGCCGAATGATTGCGACAAAAACGTCCCAGATTGCACTGGCATTGATCGCGTCACATTCTCAGGAAATGAGAAGGCGACGAAGAGGGCGCTGAGTGAGAAGAGGGCGCTGAGTGAGAAGAGGGCGCTGAGTGAGAAGAGGGCGCTGAGTGAGAAGAGGGCGCTGAGTGGTTGAGTGTTCCCCAAACAGAGAAGAGGGCGCTGAGTGGTTGAGTGTTCCCCAAACAGAGAAGAGGGCGCTGAGTGAGAAGAGGGCGCTGAGTGAGAAGAGGGCGCTGAGTGGTTGAGTGTTCCCCAAACAGAGAAGAGGGCGCTGAGTGGTTGAGTGTTCCCCAAACAGAGAAGAGGGCGCTGAGTGGTTGAGTGTTCCCCAAACAGAGAAGAGGGCGCTGAGTGGTTGAGTGTTCCCCAAACAGAGAAGAGGGCGCTGAGTGGTTGCGTGTTCCCCAAACAGAGAAGAGGGCACTGAGTGGTTGAGTGTTCCCCAAACAGAGAAGAGCGCGCTGAGTGGTTGAGTGTTCCCCAAACAGAGAAGAGGGCGCTGAGTGGTTGAGTGTTCCCCAAACAGAGAAAAGGGCGCTGAGTGGTTGAGTGTTCCCCAAACAGAGAAGAGCGCGCTGAGTGGTTGAGTGTTCCCCAAACATTTTCATGCGAGCGCCGCCGGATTAATGTGAAATTTGAAAACATTTTCTGCTGAGGAGCCCCCATACAAGATGTGTGTTTAAAATGTTTCAAAAATATTCAAAAAGTTGTTTAATTGCATTCTACACATGAAAGGTGCTATACAAATAAAGTTATATTTTTATTATTAGTATTAGTAGTAGTAGTAGTTGTAGTAGTAGTAGTAGTAGTATTACACACAAATACACAGTATTTCAAATAGTCAATGTTTATAGGGTTAAAGTGCTTAAACAGATCTTGATGCAATACTTTATAATTTATTTTAATACTCTTTTTTCCTGGGGACCTCCTGGAATCCGCTCAAGGACCCCTGGGGGTGGGGGGTCCCAGACCCCACTTTGAGAACCACTGGTATATAGTTGATGAGTGTATTTATGCATGTCAAATAATAATAATAATAATGCTGATAATGTCAGCTAATCTTTTACTTGCATCAACAATGTTCTACTAAAGCCGTTTATAATGTTCATCATAGACAAGAAGAATTTATAAAGATCACAGAGTGATTTAGCCGAAGGGGACAACTACCCAATACAACCACTCCCACACAACACTAGCCAAAACACCCACAAGCTGCTGGCGGCAGATTAACATGGGAGCCAATTGAAAGCAGAATCTCTCCTCAGCAGCTCCGCGGGCATGCAGACACGACATGGCTGTGCACCCAACACAATAACATACAGTTAGCTTATAACTGAAGCATCTGGATGATGAAATGATGTTAATGTATACGACATGGCTGTGCACACAACACAATAACATACAGTTAGCTTATAACTGAAGCATCTGAATGATGAAATGATGTTAATGTATACGACATGGCTGTGCACCCAACACAATAACATACAGTTAGCTTATAACTGAAGCATCTGAATGATGAAATGATGTTAATGTATACGACATGGCTGTGCACCCAACACAATAACATACAGCTAGTTTATAACTGAAGACATGGCTGTGCACCCAACACAATAACATACAGCTACTGTAGTTTATAACTGAAGACATGGCTGTGCACCCAACACAATAACATACAGCTAGTTTATAACTGAAGCATTTGGATGATGAAATTATGTTACAGTATACAAACATGCAGAGTGAGGATCCGGACACTTTGGATATTAAAGTATACCAATATGCAGAGTGAGTATCCGAATTACTGTTAGTACATGACACTGTAATAGTCGTCGTAACTGTAATTGCAATTACAGTAATGACTACTTAGTAATCCCTAGCCAATCTACAAGATCGCAATGCATCGCAACGCAACGTGTTGTGGGCTTGTAGATTTCCCTGCAGTGTAACACTCCGCTCCGGTGAAAGGAAAAATCGTCTGATGCATCCAAACGATATATTTCGATATGTTTTGGGTGTATTAAATGACAATCGCGGGTCATGAAAAAAAAAGCGGATTTACTTCCTGACTCAGCGGTTTCTGGCCAAAAGCCCTTTCAACATAAGGGTACCTCCCGTTCACTTTGAAAGCGCTGCTCTAAGCCACCACTAGATGGCAGTCAATGAGTTAATTTCACCTCACTGCCAAGCATGAGGCACATACAGCAAAGGGACTCAGACTGGCATACTGTACTGTACTGTACTGTACTGTACTGTACTGTACTGTACTGTACTGTACTGTACTGTACTGTACTGTACTGTACTGTACTGTACTGTACTGTACTGTACTTCCTCCCTGGCGGTGTGTGTGTGTGTGTGTGTGTGTGAGAGAGAGAAAATATATGTACATGGTACAAAGTATTTGGTGCAAAATCATTAAATATCACGTGCTGAACTGCAGCAGTCCTGAGCAAAATACAGTTTAAAGTATATATATATATATATATATATATATATATATATATATATATATACACACACACACACACACAATATGTGCAGGTGTGCAAAATGAAAAATACAAACAGTGTGTGCTCTCCGGTGTTGTTTTACCAATTACCAGCGCCAGCCAACAGCAAAACTGCAACCATTGCTTCGAGACTGTTTGACATTTCTAGGGAGCCAAAGCATCGGGAGAGGAGTGAGTATTCACCAAAGCTGTTTTTCAAACTCGCCAGGTTATGCAGTCTGCACATCCAATCTGCTCAGCTCCGTAGCTGTTATTACACTGAACATTTCTACACTCTGCCACGTACGGTTACAGTCTTTTGTGTATTGTGCATTGATTTTTTAAGGTATATACTACATAACACTTCATTATAACTATTTTACACTGTTATAGTAAATCAGACCTGTCTGAAGTGAGTGGTGCAACTGTTGGTACCCTAAACATACATACATAAATATTAGCAGGTTAGTTTAGTTGGATCTGAGCTGACCACCCAAGTTTCTCCGATTAGAGAGAGGTTCTGTGACACCAATATGTACAGTACAGATTAGCAGTTTTAATTCCATTAATCCATGAGCCATGCTTTATAGTTCAAGTGCGCATGGCTGCCTGGGTTGGAGTTGTAGAGTAGACTCAGTGAGCGCTGCATGATGTGGCTTGTGTGAAGGCTGGAAACTGAGTGAGGGCTGTGGACTGAGTGACTGGTTATATAGGGACACACCTGGACTGCGATTGGGCAATTAATTAAGTGGTGATTATGGCAAACACCTGTGTCATTGTGGATGCAGGGAATGGGAAATTTCCGCCAGAGGCTGCCATTCAGACTGTGAGATAATTCACAACACAGAGAGTCATGGACACAGCCAGGGACGGACAAAGCTGGGCATTGGAGGGGCTATAGCTGCACCACTCATAAATATAGCATAAATAGGCAGCCAACAAACCTATACAAGCTCACAAAAAGTATATAGATTTGCTATTTTTGATGAATTGAATTAGAAAATGTACGCCTATACAGCATATTGACATACCCAAAATAGGGACGCTAGTTTGAGAGTGGTTATATTATTGCTAATATTGATGTGACAATACACTAGTTGAGACAAGGTACATTCATTCTACGTCCCTGTCTTGCCTCAGACACATTTTAGTTCCCCTATACTTGTGTACGTTTGGAATCCCAATACAGTTAACCTGAACCATACAGTAGTATAATGAAGTCTAATCATTATACCCAAGAACAATACTGCCCTACAAAGCCAAAGTGAGGTAACTACGGTGGGGGGAAAAAGGTTGATATTGGGTTTATAAGTCTTTCAACTGGTCAGCCAAATGAGATATCGGCAAATAAGTGATATTACACAAATTGTAAATACTAGAGCGGTGCCCGTTGGGCACTGGCCTACTTGGAACGATGCAAGTAGTAAATGTACGTATGCCACACCCAGGTATTATGTCTGTGTCCCTTTTATGCCCATAAACAGCATGGAGTTATTTGTCAGGCATGCCCAAATAGATATATGGAGTCTATGCAGATGTCCATATATGGAGCATGGGCCCAATCCAGAGCCCGGGCAGAGGCCTTTTTGTGGCGGTTCTGGACAACCGTGGGTCAGACCCACTCCACACCGGGCACTGCACCCCCTGCAGTGGTGGTGTGGAACGCGTGTGTCGAATTTGTGGGGTTAGGGTTCTCGAGTTACGTGGATTACATCCGTACACACGTACAGTACAGACATACGTATACAGACAGACATACATAGACATGCTGCATAATTAAATAGATAGATGTTCTTGAGGTACAGTAACTGTTTACCACCCAAATTCACAAAGGCTAATTTTACCTTTTGGGATACACAAATACGTCGGTGTGTCCAAAAAAACCGTAGAGACTGCACTTTGATGTATAGTAAAGAAAATTACATCCATTGTTCAAGATTTAAGCATCAGAGTCTGCAACTTCCATCAGTCGTGGAGTTCCATGCGTGTCTGTGTGGGCTGGAGAGTCTCCCCAAAATAATCACAGGCACAACAATAAATACTATGTTCTCCATCCATGACCTGCTTAAGCGTAGCAATGCCAGACCACACATCTGCTCTTTTAAATCACATCTCTCCATGCCCAGCATGTTACTCTACCACTTGCAAGCCCCCCAAGGAAGCATATCTGAAGTGATTATGTCAGCTACCAGTAGGCAAGGCAAAGGCTTTACATTAATTGCAACATCAAGACCCAACAGAATCCAACTCCAGAGATATCTCCAAAATGGGTCTGTAAACTCCGAGAGTGTACAATGGTTAATCTCTGGGGACCCCAATCTACATGAAACACAAAAAAAGAACACTAGAATTGTGTTTGTTTATTAACTGTACAAATGGAACCAAACGAGGGTCCATTTGGTTCCGTTTGAACAACTCTCAGAGTTACAGACCCGTAAGGGCCGTCACATGAGGAGTACTCTGGTGGTCCCCGGGACCCTACGTTGAGAACCAGTGGTCTATGGCAGTGGTCCCCAGGACCCTATACAGTGAGAACCAGTGGTCTATGGCAGTGGTCCCCAGGACCCTATACAGTGAGAACCAGTGGTCTATGGCAGTGGTTCCCAGGACCCTATACAGTGAGAACCAGTGGTCTATGGCAGTGGTCCCCAGGACCCTATACAGTGAGAACCAGTGGTCTATGGCAGTGGTTCCCAGGACCCTATACAGTGAGAACCAGTGGTCTATGGCAGTGGTCCCCAGGACCCTATACAGTGAGAACCAGTGATCTATGGCAGTGGTCCCCAGGACCCTATACAGTGAGAACCAGTGGTCTATGGCAGTGGTCCCCAGGACCCTATACAGTGAGAACCAGTGGTCTATGGCAGTGGTCCCCAGGACCCTATACAGTGAGAACCAGTGATCTATGGCAGTGGTCCCCAGGACCCTATACAGTGAGAACCAGTGGTCTATGGCAGTGGTCCCCAGGACCCTATACAGTGAGAACCAGTGGTCTATGGCAGTGGTCCCCAGGACCCTATACAGTGAGAACCAGTGGTCTATGGCAGTGGTCCCCAGGACCCTATACAGTGAGAACCAGTGATCTATGGCAGTGGTCCCCAGGACCCTATACAGTGAGAACCAGTGGTCTATGGCAGTGGTCCCCAGGACCCTATACAGTGAGAACCAGTGGTCTATGGCAGTGGTCCCCAGGACCCTATACAGTGAGAACCAGTGGTCTATGGCAGTGGTTCCCAGGACCCTATACAGTGAGAACCAGTGGTCTATGGCAGTGGTCCCCAGGACCCTATACAGTGAGAACCAGTGGTCTATGGCAGTGGTCCCCAGGACCCTATACAGTGAGAACCATTGGTCTATGGCAGTGGTCCCCAGGACCCTATACAGTGAGAACCAGTGATCTATGGCAGTGGTCCCCAGGACCCTATACAGTGAGAACCAGTGGTCTATGGCAGTGGTCCCCAGGACCCTATACAGTGAGAACCAGTGGTCTATGGCAGTGGTCCCCAGGACCCTATACAGTGAGAACCAGTGGTCTATGGCAGTGGTCCCCAGGACCCTATACAGTGAGAACCAGTGATCTATGGCAGTGGTCCCCAGGACCCTATACAGTGAGAACCAGTGGTCTATGGCAGTGGTCCCCAGGACCCTATACAGTGAGAACCAGTGGTCTATGGCAGTGGTCCCCAGGACCCTATACAGTGAGAACCAGTGGTCTATGGCAGTGGTCCCCAGGACCCTATACAGTGAGAACCAGTGATCTATGGCAGTGGTCCCCAGGACCCTATACAGTGAGAACCAGTGGTCTATGGCAGTGGTCCCCAGGACCCTATACAGTGAGAACCAGTGGTCTATGGCAGTGGTCCCCAGGACCCTATACAGTGAGAACCAGTGGTCTATGGCAGTGGTCCCCAGGACCCTATACAGTGAGAACCAGTGGTCTATGGCAGTGGTCCCCAGGACCCTATACAGTGAGAACCAGTGATCTATGGCAGTGGTCCCCAGGACCCTATACAGTGAGAACCAGTGATCTATGGCAGTGGTCCCCAGGACCCTATACAGTGAGAACCAGTGGTCTATGGCAGTGGTCCCCAGGACCCTATACAGTGAGAACCAGTGGTCTATGGCAGTGGTCCCCAGGACCCTATACAGTGAGAACCAGTGGTCTATGGCAGTGGTCCCCAGGACCCTATACAGTGAGAACCAGTGGTCTATGGCAGTGGTCCCCAGGACCCTATACAGTGAGAACCAGTGATCTATGGCAGTGGTCCCCAGGACCCTATACAGTGAGAACCAGTGATCTATGGCAGTGGTTCCCAGGACCCTATACAGTGAGAACCAGTGGTCTATGGCAGTGGTCCCCAGGACCCTATACAGTGAGAACCAGTGATCTATGGCAGTGGTTCCCAGGACCCTATACAGTGAGAACCAGTGGTCTATGGCAGTGGTTCCCAGGACCCTATACAGTGAGAACCAGTGATCTATGGCAGTGGTCCCCAGGACCCTATACAGTGAGAACCAGTGGTCTATGGCAGTGGTCCCCAGGACCCTATACAGGGAGAACCAGTGATCTATGGCAGTGGTTCCCAGGACCCTATACAGTGAGAACCAGTGGTCTATGGCAGTGGTCCCCAGGACCCTATACAGTGAGAACCAGTGGTCTATGGCAGTGGTCCCCAGGACCCTATACAGGGAGAACCAGTGATCTATGGCAGTGGTTCCCAGGACCCTATACAGTGAGAACCAGTGGTCTATGGCAGTGGTCCCCAGGACCCTATACAGTGAGAACCAGTGATCTATGGCAGTGGTTCCCAGGACCCTATACAGTGAGAACCAGTGGTCTATGGCAGTGGTTCCCAGGACCCTATACAGTGAGAACCAGTGATCTATGGCAGTGGTCCCCAGGACCCTATACAGTGAGAACCAGTGGTCTATGGCAGTGGTCCCCAGGACCCTATACAGGGAGAACCAGTGATCTATGGCAGTGGTTCCCAGGACCCTATACAGTGAGAACCAGTGGTCTATGGCAGTGGTCCCCAGGACCCTATACAGTGAGAACCAGTGGTCTATGGCAGTGGTCCCCAGGACCCTATACAGGGAGAACCAGTGATCTATGGCAGTGGTTCCCAGGACCCTATACAGTGAGAACCAGTGGTCTATGGCAGTGGTTCCCAGGACCCTATACAGTGAGAACCAGTGATCTATGGCAGTGGTTCCCAAACTGTTCAGGTTAGGTTCGAGACCCAAAAGAGAGACTATAGTCGTTTGCCTGCGACCCAAACTAGTGGAAATAGCCAATCTACATTCCATGTTTTTTTTTTTATATGCTTCTTTATTTAAAAAAAAACACGATTCTTTATTAAAAAATAAATAAAATGGGACTTTTTTAACTTAAGTCGGGACCCACTGTTTTGGGGAAAACAGTGGGTCCCTATGTGGCCACACCAGTACCTTAGAATGAGGATCAGTCTCCTCTTCCTGATTGGAGCTGGAGGGGGAGGGCGTGGCCGATTTACTTCCCGGGGGCGAGGGGGAACCGTGGTGGGGGTGGGGGGGCGCGCCGGGGCCGCCGCCCCCCCGGCCCTGCACGTGGGCGTTTAGCTGGGACAGGGCGCTCATGGGGTTGGACAATATCCTAGCGGAGCTGTTTATCAGCGGGAGGTAATGACCTCCGTCTGGGTGGTGGTGCTGGTGGTGGTGATGGTGGTGAAGGTGTTGATGGTGGGCCAGACCCAGCTCCTGCATCTGGATGTGAGAGATAAGAACACCAGCTTTTTACTATAAGTCTTGTCTTATATAGTCTTGTTTTTTCCTATACTGCAGTATTCATTTTGTCGACTGAGACTATAAAAGAAGACTACGGTTTTGATAGACGATAGCTAGAGAGTAAAAGGTCTCCATTTCCGTCCATGCCCTTATACCTAAAACTACTTTGCCTTGTTTTTATTTTTTTACTATTTTGAAAATCATTTTTGAATAGTTCAAATCTACAGCCAATCTACATCGATGTGTTGTGAGCTTGTAGATTGGCTATTTAAACTAGTAGTTTAGGGATAAGGGGTTTAGCATGGACGAAAATAGAGCCCTAAGACTAAACCGTTTCAAATGACTAATAGCTGTCAAAATTAACACTAGGACTAAGACTAAGATTTTGATATTTGTGGCCAAATTTGACTGAGGGACTGCCATTGGATCTTCGTTTTTTCATGTCGTATGGAAGCAGGGAATCATATCTTCAAATTGACATATTGGTTGTTCAGTTTGACCCACCAGTTTTGGAGATATGGCTTATAGAGTAATGTCTTGCAGAAAACAGCGAGTTGAGAAAACAGGTTTGAAAGGTTCACTTCTTTGGACTCTTAACATTACAGCTATACATGTTTAAGCATTTATTTCATATTTACATGTCAATTTCAGCTCTGACATTTATTTCAGACATGCTCTAGTATGTGAAGAGTCTGCCTGTGCTATCAACTCATTTTGGATTTAAAAAAAAAAAAGAGTCTCCTCTGGTGAAAAGCTGGAGGTTGCGCGATGGCAGGCTCTCAGTCAAATATGGTCACACTAGGTTGACTAAGACTAGACTAAGACTAAACAATTTCAGATGACTAAGTAGGAATAAAACTAAAGGGTGTGTTTAAAAAAACTAAGACTAAATCAGAATTTGCTGTCAAAATTAACACTGCTTTACTGGTAAGCTATAGTAATTATTATCAGCCAAATATTAGTGTGTGTGGCTGTGTGCGTGTGTGCGTGCGTGCGTAAATATTTGGGAGACGATATATTTAAATGCTGTCCAATATAATTTAAAATAACAGTACATTGATGAGAGACATATAGGTTGGGAGGAGGGGGGGGGGTCTAAATTGCAGCGGCCTAAATTACACCTAATATAAAATGCATTTTCTCTGCTAACTCGCAATGTTGTGCATGCTCGTATTATCCAATGGTGTGTTATACCTTGACTCCGGTCATGACCTTGACTGTGCTTTTAGGGCAAATTTTGAATACCAATCCTGCAGTATAGGAATGCCCTTGACCAACCTATTGTTCATCATACAATGATTAATCAAATGCACTATCTTCTCTCATAGTCATGAATTTAAGAGAAACGCTGTCTTTTTTTCCCCCCGCATGGTAATCTTGCTCAGCCCACAAACTGATGTGTCCATGGTTCACCATGCAGTCCACATAACAAACCACATTCATCACATAATCAACCTCCACTTCCAACCCAACAAGAGACATCTGTCTTCCCTATGCAAAGATGAACCGCACTCAGCAGTGTTTATGCCACGTTATAACTATACAATATACACTCCTTCAGGTTTAAAAATGTACGATCAAAATGGAAACCAAACCGCGATCAGTATTACAGACTGAAATTCCTAATGGAATGTTGCCTTCAAAGATTATTACTGATCCAGAAGCCATTAACCTTTCATAAAGTTACATGCTTTTAAGAGTCTTTAAACATCTTCAATAATAACCACATCAAAAGCTTTTCTTCAGGATGCATTGGGACATATAACTCGAACGTGGACCAAAGTATGCTTCTAATGCCAGCATTAAATGGAGAATGTTTGGCAATTTACAGATCAGAAAGTGATGAACTAGCATTTATTAGCGCCGCGTGAAACATTCATGAGTTAAATAATACATTACACATTAGCGCAGTGCTAAAAAGATCAAATTGAGAGAGCCCCTCGTATATATGAGGTCTTGATAAACATGAGCATGAGGTTCAGAGATGAAGGCTTGCCTCTCTAATCGTAATTGGTCCCAGTAGGTTGCCTGGAATAAAAATTCACTGCAAAGTAATGTTGTGTGAGAGAGAGAGAGAGAGAGAGAGAGAGAGAGGCTCTGGCTTGCTTTGAAAACTTCTAATATTCACAGGACATTAGATTCTGTGTTTGCCTCAGCAGCTGCTAACAAAAGGAAGCCGTGAACAAAGACATTCCTTTTGCATTTCAAATAACCATGCTCTACCCCCCCTAACACCAACACCACCACCACCATCACCACCTACACTACACCCTCCAACTTCCAATCATAATTCAAAAAACCATCATTCCCACGTCTTAAAACACAGGGAAAATATCCTCAGCGAGAAGAGAGAGAGAGAGAGAGAGAGAGGGAAAGACCCAGAAAAAGGAGAAGAGAGAGAGAGAGAAAGACCCAGAAAAAGAAGAGAGAGAGAGAGAGAGAGAGAGAGAGAGAGAGAGAGAGAGAGAGAGAGACCCAGAAAAAGGAGAAGAGAGAGAGAAAGACCCAGAAAAAGGAGAAGACAGAAAGACAGAAAACGGGGAGGGAAAAGAGAAAGAAATAGAAATCCATTAATTTTCCATTTTCCACGGAGCTGCTCTTTAAGGGTCTTCACAAACCAAGAAGCATTGAAAAACCAATTAATCAAACATGAATGGCCTATCATAGCTACAGCAGGCCCATTTCCATAGCAACAGCCTCCCGGGCGAAATTGTCACCCTTTAATCTGAGCCACAGCATGTTTCATATAAACACGCGTGGAGGAGAGAGACGGCAGAGCAGTGCCATGCACGGTGAAAAGAATCCTCTGTGTTAATGTTACTGTACTCTGGGCATGGAGGAGAGAGAGGGCAGAGCAGTGCCATGCACGGTGAAAAGAATCCTCTGTGTTAATGTTACTGTACTCTGGGCATGGAGGAGAGAGACGGCAGAGCAGTGCCATGCACGGTGAAAAGAATCCTCGGTGTTAATGTTACTCTGGGCATGGAGGAGAGAGACGGCAGAGCAGTGCCATGCACGGTGAAAAGAATCCTCGGTGTTAATGTTACTGTACTCTGGGCATGGAGGAGAGAGAAGGTAGAGCAGTGCCATGCACGGTGAAAAGAATCCTCGGTGTTAATGTTACTGTACTCTGGGCATGGAGGAGAGAGACGGCAGAGCAGTGCCATGCACGGTGAAAAGAATCCTCGGTGTTAATGTTACTGTACTCTGGGCATGGAGGAGAGAGACGGCAGAGCAGTGCCATGCACGGTGAAAAGAATCCTCTGTGTTAATGTTACTCTGGGCGTAAAGAACCCACTATAGAAAGGAGGCTCAATTTTAGTCCATTATACAGTCACAGTGTGAAGAAAAGGAATAGAACTCGCACACTACTGTACATTATGCTCCTCCAATGCATTCCATTTTATAGAGTAAATGAGCACTGATGATTTTACTGTGTGTGGATATTGTAGCAACTGTAGTTAGTACTAGTTACTGTACTCAGACAAAGTAAACACAGGAATTGTATTTAACTGATGCGTAAGTAAATTGCCCCCCCCCCAAAAAATAAAATAAAATAGAGAGCCATGCCGCTTTTACAGTATGGCTTTTATTATCGACTAAAAATACGTATTATCGTTGAATGGAACAGTGCGTGACATCTGGAGACATAATTAACTACCTTCTGAGGACATGGAGGGGGTGGTGGTGGTGGTGGTGGAGGCCGGGTGACGGCAGCCATCAATCACACAGAATAATTCATGGCATTTGTTGATTTGCTGTGAAACCCGCAGCGCCACGCTCCTTCTGCCATTTTTCACATTCAGCCCCATACTTCATATAAGCCTTAACTCTTTTTCATTACAGCTGAGTGTTCTCTATCCCAACTAATGAAGAAAAGGAAAAACTCTGTCATCACGCTTTTTTTCTTCTTTTTTTTTAATAGAAGTGCAATATGCCGCCATGCACATTGCGAAGCAAAACGCAATTGATGAATCTCGGGCGGGAAGGGAAGTTACAGTTATGCAAATGTCATGCGCAGAGGTTAGGCTGACGAAGGGAGAAAATAAATACATGGTTTGCTTAGGCAAAGTATTAACTCATTTAGACGTGAGGACGATTCTACAAAATGTCTTCTAAATCCTGACAGTTTTCTGAAAAGCCCCATGTTTCTATGTCAGTCGTTGTCAAACATTTTAATGTCAAGGACCCCTAAAAATGATATGTCTTTGGCCTCCGACCCCCATCTCAAAATATTTAGTTCCAGGGACACCCCACCCGAAAGCAAAGTTTTGAGTTAAAAACTCTGAAAGTATATACTGTATATTCAAAGATTTGTGCCACATTTTCACAATTAAAAAGAGCTTGTAGATCTGCTATTTCTCAATAGCTAAAGTAAACATGATGCTTATAACACCAAAAGGGGTTCCCGTTCTGAATGGGTTAACCAATTAAACCCGGCTATACCGTACAGTACTGCACTTAGTTGATTAGTTGACTAGTCCTCCAGGGCTCTATATTAGGTCCCCTCCTGTTTTCAGTCTATACACCAAATATCTTCGCAGAAAACAAACAGGCGATCTACAAGCTCACAACAAACTTGTGAGCTATAGCTTGTAGATGGTCGATTTTCTCTGAATGTTCACAGCAGAATAGCTGGGAGGATATAGGAGGATTCATCCTCCTATATCAAAATGGCCTTGTGGGATGGTGTGGGTGGGTGGATGCTGGGTGGATGGTGTGGGTGGATGGATGCTGGGTGGATGGTGTGGGTGGGTGGATGCTGGGTGGATGGATGCTGGGTAGATGGTGTGGGTGGGTGGATGCTGGGTGGATGTTGTGGATGGGTGGATGCTGGGTGGTTGGTGTGTGGATGGTGTGGGTGGATGCTAGGTGGATGCTGGGTGGATGGTGTGGGTGGATGGTGTGTGGGGGGATGCTGGGTGGATGTTGTGGATGGGTGGATGGTGTGTGGATGGTGTGTGGATGGTGTGTGGATGCTATGTGGATGCTGGGTGGATGGATGCTGGGTAGATGGTGTGGGTGGGTGGATGGTGTGGGTGGATGCCGGGTGGATGGTGTGGGTGGATGCTGGGTGGATTGTGTGGGTGGATTGAACAGATGCCATGAACATAACATGCTAATTTATGTATTATACATTTATGGTGACTATTCTGGCCCGTGGACAGTTGTATTATGATCTAACAATGGGCAGAGCGGCACTCAGACAACAGCTCCTTGTACTTTACCTGAGTATTTCCAATTTCCAATACTTTTACTTCTACTCCATTACATCTCCGAAGCAAATATTGTACTTTTAAACTCCACTATAAACTTTAGTTACTTTGTAGATTGCGAATATAATTACAAAACATACATTAAAACCACTTCAGCCCCATATACATTTCGGCCATTTGAAAATAGCCGATCTGCTATTTTCTTTCTTCTCCTTTTTGGCCCCACGGTTGTCCAGAACCGCCCCAAAAAGGCCCCTGCCCGGCCTCTGGACCGGGGCCCTGCCCGGCCTCTGGACCCAGGCTCTAGACAGGGCCCCTCCCAGGCTCTGGACCCAGGCTCTAGACAGGGCCCCTGCCCAGGCTCTGGACCCAGGCTCTAGACAGGGCCCCTGCCCAGGCTCTGGACCCAGGCTCTAGACAGGGCCCCTGCCCAGGGTACATACTCCATATATGGAGCTGGCCTGTTCTGACATCATTCTGACGTTGGCATAGACTCCATATTTGGTCATGCCTGACAAAGAACTCCATATATGGGCATGCATTTCCAAGTAGGCCAGTGCTCCAACGGGCACCGCTGTAGAGGCTCCGCTCTAGTTTATAAATAAAGACAGCAAGCTTCTTCAAGGTCTTAGACCTTCTTCAGGCATAATATATGCTATTCGAAAATAGCCGATATATAAGCTGTCTGTGAGTGTCGCACAAACGTATAGTTCAAACATAGTGAAATTAGCAGATCTACAAGCTCACAACGCGTTGTGAATCTGCTATTTTCACAACATTTTAAATGGGTTTTTTTTTTTGTTTTTTTAATTGATCAAAAAGGGTCAAAAACTGGTTCGTGCAAGGTTTCCACTCGTCAGACAGAAGTGATACTGTCAACCATTCACACTGTGATGGTCGCCTGCTAATAACGTTTTTTATAACTGTCTGTTGGTCTTTTTACCTGTGCGAGACACAGACAGAACAAGACGTTATCAGCGGCACCATCAGGCCCAGGCTAAATAAAGCCGTGCTGGCTGACGGCTGTACAAATATTGTGAAAGAATCTGACAACGGTTGATGGTTGCCATAGGTACCGTATGCTAATTCCTGGCTTAATGTTATCATCATCCACGTGGTTTGCTGGGAGGGAGGGAGAGAGAGAGAGAGGGAGGGGGATGTGCCATGTGTTGTTATTGGTTTTTATTTTATTTTATTTTATTTATTATTACTGACAGTTAGGAACCAAATGGACCTAGTTCCATTTGTATGTATCATATCAAATGGTCGTCCATGGTTTACTTTAATGCACGTCAAACTGGGATATTAAAATTAAAAAAAAGGTTTAAAATCAATGGTCTAAATTAAAGGCAAACATCATCACAAGACCTTTCCTCTACTGCCAAGGCATGGCTTCCCCGATAACTCACAGTCAACCTTGTTTATCTCAACACAATTAACCTTTACCAATTACTTTTAATACATCACACAAAGTGCTCTGTCACCTACAAGGTAAAGCAGCACAGGAAACGTAAAAGTATATTCAGTGATTTCACTTAATTCAAATATCACTTATTTTTTTGTTTTGTTGTGATAATCCTCCCTACTATAGTGTGCGCTGACCATATAAGGAGTTCCTCCCTGTCCCCAGTTAACCCATGGGGGTCAAAAAACCTTAGGTTTCGTTTTTGGCTAGAGTGCCCATGCAGCCTTCATCCAATCAGGATGAGAGGGGCATTCCTCCAATCATGATCGAAAATAGCAAAAAAAAAATGATTCAGGTTTTCAATTCAAATATAGCAAAAATAGCCGATCTACAAGCTCAAAGTAGCAGGATCCATCTCCAGCGATATAGCGAGGGGACAGTTTGGATGAGCACCCAGCGGAGCTACATACGCCGCCATGTGAAGCCAGGACAGGACAGGACAGGACAGGACAGGACAGGACAGGACAGGACAGAGCCAACAGTACGCAGTCACACTTCTCCCACACTGCACTGCCCCGTCGTTATACACGCCTGTCGTGTTTAAATTCACGTCTTGTACATCATAGTCAAATGGGAGTCAAATAACAAAGGCTTTCCAATTATGTGCAGCACAGAGTGTGCGCGATGGAATATCTGAAAGCCACTGCCCCCCCCCCCCCCCCTTGCTCCTGCTGACCTCACCTCTGAAATGGTTTCACGGCCGCCACCGATTGCCTGCACCATTTGATTTAGCTAAGGGGATCTGACCATCAGCAGAGTGGAGGGAGGGAGCTCTGTGGGGATCTGACCATCAGCAGAGTGGAGGGAGGGAGCTCTGTGGGGATCTGACCATCAGCAGAGTGGAGGGAGGGAGCTCTGTGGGGATCTGACCATCAGCAGAGTGGAGGGAGGGAGCTCTGTGGGGATCTGACCATCAGCAGAGTGGAGGGAGCTCTGTGAGGATCTGACCATCAGCAGAATGGAGGGAGCTCTGTGAGGATCTGACCATCAGCAGAATGGAGGGAGCTCTGTGAGGATCTGACCATCAGCAGAATGGAGGGAGGGAGCTCTGTGGGGATCTGACCATCAGCAGAGTGGAGGGAGGGAGCTCTGTGGGGATCTGACCATCAGCAGAGTGGAGGGAGGGAGCTCTGTGGGGATCTGACCATCAGCAGAGTGGAGGGAGGGAGCTCTGTGGGGATCTGACCATCAGCAGAGTGGAGGGAGGGAGCTCTGTGAGGATCTGACCATCAGCAGAGTGGAGGGAGGGAGCTCTGTGAGGATCTGACCATCAGCAGAATGGAGGGAGGGAGCTCTGTGGGGATCTGACCATCAGCAGAGTGGAGGGAGGGAGCTCTGTGAGGATCTGACCATCAGCAGAGTGGAGGGAGGGAGCTCTGTGAGGATCTGACCATCAGCAGAGTGGAGGGAGGGAGCTCTGTGAGGATCTGACCATCAGCAGAGTGGAGGGAGGGAGCTCTGTGAGGATCTGACCATCAGCAGAGTGGAGGGAGGGAGCTCTGTGGGGATCTGACCATCAGCAGAATGGAGGGAGGGAGCTCTGTGGGGATCTGACCATCAGCAGAGTGGAGGGAGCTCTGTGGGGATCTGACCATCAGCAGAGTGGAGGGAGGGAGCTCTGTGAGGATCTGACCATCAGCAGAGTGGAGGGAGGGAGCTCTGTGAAGATCTGACCATCAGCAGAGTGGAGGGAGGGAGCTCTGTGAGGATCTGACCATCAGCAGAGTGGAGGGAGGGAGCTCTGTGAGAGAGCTGGAAACCGTCCCAGTGGTGGAAAGTTACTAAGTACTGGGCTTAACCCATTTAGACCTGACGTCGAAATAAATAAAGTCTTCTAAATCAGCTTTCTGAAATACCTATGTTTCTATATGTCAGTGGTGCTCAATATTTCATGTCAAGAACCCAAAAACGTATATGTAATTGGCCGCCGACCCCCATCTGAAAATATGTCGTTCCAGGAACACCCCCAGAAGCAAAAATTTGAGTTTAAAATGTTCGCTCTGAAATAATATATATTCAAAGATTTGCGCCACATTTTCACAATCTTTCAAAAATAGCAGACCTAGGCGCTACAAGCTTGTAGATCTGCTATTTTTGAATAGCTAAAGCATAACATGATGCTTAAAACACCAAAAGGGGTCCCGGTCCAGAATGGGTTAAGTACAAGTTTGAGGTATTTGTATACTTGAGTATTTCCAATTTCCAATATACTTTATACTTCTGCTCCACTACATCTCAGAGAGGCAAATATTGTACTTCTACTCCACTACATTTTATTTGAAAACTTTACTATAGTTTACTCATTTTGATTATTATTTCAAAACATAAATTAACCAATTCAGCCCTATTATATACATTTCGGCCATTTGAAAATAGCTGATCTACAAGCTCACAATGCGTCGATCTGCTATTTTCTAAATATTTCTAACCACCGATCCGAAGCAGGGGTAAGGGGCAGGTAAATAAAATGTTGGGGCATGTGGAGTTTGCTTTAGAGTTGCCCAAACTGCAAGTGCACATTTGAGTGAGGAGTCTGCTATGAACACAACACGAGATATACAGCTATAGTATATCTGTAGATATGTAGATATACAGCTATCTAGCTAATAGCTAGATAGCTATACACACTATTCCCGGTTGGTGGACTTCAAAATAAGATCTTTTTTATGTTTGTATTATTCTAAATATTATTCTTCGGCATCGGTATCGGCTAACACAGAAAGTGTGGTATCGGGATCGGATCGGGAACGAAAGAAGTGACATCGGGACATCCCTAATTGAACTAAAGAAGTGACATCGGGACATCCCTAATTGAACTAAAGAAGTGACATCGGGACATCCCTAATTAAAGAAGTGACATCGGGACATCCCTAATTAAAGAAGTGACATCGGGACATCCCTAATTAAAGAAGTGACATCGGGACATCCCTAATTAAAGAAGTGACATCGGGACATCCCTAATTGAACTAAAGAAGTGACATCGGGACATCCCTAATTGAACTAAAGAAGTGACATCGGGACATCCCTAATTAAAGAAGTGACATCGGGACATCCCTAATTAAAGAAGTGACATCGGGACATCCCTAATTGAATTAAAGAAGTGACATCGGGACATCCCTAATTAAATAAGTGACATCGGGACATCCCTAATTAAAGAAGTGACATCGGGACATCCCTAATTAAAGAAGTGACATCGGGACATCCCTAATTAAAGAAGTGACATCGGGACATCCCTAATTGAACTAAAGAAGTGACATCGGGACATCCCTAATTGAACTAAAGAAGTGACATCGGGACATCCCTAATTGAACTAAAGAAGTGACATCGGGACATCCCTAATTAAAGAAGTGACATCGGGACATCCCTAATTAAAGAAGTGACATCGGGACATCCCTAATTAAAGAAGTGACATCGGGACATCCCTAATTAAAGAAGTGACATCGGGACATCCCTAATTGAACTAAAGAAGTGACATCGGGACATCCCTAATTGAACTAAAGAAGTGACATCGGGACATTAAAGAAGTGACATCGGGACATCCCTAATTAAAGAAGTGACATCGGGACATCCCTAATTAAAGAAGTGACATCGGGACATCCCTAATTAAAGAAGTGACATCGGGACATCCCTAATTAAAGAAGTGACATCGGGACATCCCTAATTAAAGAAGTGACATCGGGACATCCCTAATTGAACTAAAGAAGTGACATCGGGACATCCCTAATTAAAGAAGTGACATCGGGACATCCCTAATTAAAGAAGTGACATCGGGACATCCCTAATTAAAGAAGTGACATCGGGACATCCCTAATTAAAGAAGTGACATCGGGACATCCCTAATTAAAGAAGTGACATCGGGACATCCCTAATTAAAGAAGTGACATCGGGACATCCCTAATTAAAGAAGTGACATCGGGACATCCCTAATTGCAATATTGATACTTTTACTTGAGTAAAAGAAAGGTTATCCACCAGAGGAGAGGAGAAGGAGAACACGCACACACGGCTAACCTTCCTCCGTCCTTATGCTTCTAATGCAAGATTGGCATCTGTGCCCTAATTTAAATGAGAGGGTTGATTGCTATGCACGGCTTTTATAGCAGCGCTGACTGGCGTCATAATAATAAACAAGCCTCTCTCTGCCAAAGAATCGATAGATGTAGCACTCCTCCAAACGCCAGCCTTATTAGCACCGTCTAATATTACAGCAGTACTCTATTGGTATTCCTTTTATACAGTGGGACCGACCGGGGGTCACTTCCATTTACATTCCATCAGCCACGCAAATGCAAATGAAAACCCTAATTGAGTCACTAATGTTAAAGCAAAGCCTTAATGCTTAGGAAAAAAAAATTGGATTAAGGTTGGATCCAATAATAACCAAATCACTGCACACCAAATGATTTTCAATGTTTGAAGAAAAAAAGAAAATAATAAGTTGATCAAGTCCAGACGTGCTCAGCTAATTCCCACCCAGTTCCATCATCTCTATCAAGCACTTGACACAGCACTGGTTCTCAACATGGGGTCTGGGGACCCCCAGAGGTCCTTTAGGGGGTTACCAGAGGGTCCAAAATTATCGATAGTTGGGAACCAAATGGACTTGGAAAGACAGCGAGATCCAACGCCGGTCCCACCGTAGGTCGAGATATTACAGCGTAGATTGGGCCTTCAGAGATAAACTTCTTATCGTATGGGGTTCCGTGGCCTAATGATGCATATCAAATTGGGAGTCCTTATGAAGTTGAAAAAGCGGGGAATCACTGCTGTATACGGAATGCAGAGATGAAGCTCTGTTGGCGGATACACAGCAGAATCCAGAGTGTTCATTTAACACTGGAAGTGTGCTAAAAAAAGAAAAAAAAGTATATAGATGGCCTGGGCCGAGGCTCAACGGTCCCGGCACCTTGGTTGGTATGCCGGCTTTACAGCACGTCGCGGGTTTGAGTCCCGATTCTGACGAACTTTGCTGTGTGTCCTCCCCCATCTCTGTCCCCTCTCCTGTCTACTATCATCTGTCAAATAAAGGCAAAAAAAAGCCCCAAGAAATATTAAAAAATAATAATATTAATAATCACACACGTGTGAACTGAGTGTTGCAACTCCGTGTGGGGGGCCCCGGAACCTCCAAACCCACAGGAACGCGTCCAGGGTGCCGGTCCGGTTCCGGCGAGCCGCCCCACGTCCGAAACGGTCGAGAAATGACAGAGTTACCGTGTGGGGGGTCCCCAGGGGGTCCCTCTACTGTACTGTACTGTACTGTACTGTACTGTACGGGCCATGATCAATTGTTCCTTGATCCACGTGGCTCTGGGACCTCTCCTCTCCTCTCCTCTCCTCTCCTCTCCTCTCCTCTCCTCTCCACCCCCCCCCCCCCCCCTCCCCTCCTCCTCCCACCACCCGCCCCGGCCTCGCTCCGCTGCTTGACTGGAGCCATCTTGTTTAGAGTGATGGCTCACTCGCACAGGTTCACGGCGCGGAGCTATTGTAAAAATCACCCGGCGTTTAATTGAAACAAATGACTATAATAATAGAACATTATCCCTGCAGGCGCCCAGCCATGACAGCTTTAATTAGAGGCGCACGTCAGACTGATCCTTCAGAGGCTGCGCCGTGCGGTGTGCCGCGCAGCGCGGTAAACATCCAGGGGCCTTTAGAGGTATACATGCAGCAGGGAGCCAACCAACGGCCCTCAGAGCTGTACTCCTGATCCACGACCCTCACAGCTCCTTCCTCTTACAGAGCCGTCAAGCTTTGCACACACACACACACACACACACACACACACACACACACACACACACACACACACACACACACACACACACACACACACACACACACACACACACACACACTCCCTGTTATGGTATACACCCCCCCCTCCCTCCCCCACCGCCTCTTCTCTGCCTTCTCCCATTCCCTTCATTCATCTTTTCATTCATTGTGCGTGCGTGCGTTGCCCCAGCTCAGGAGTGCCAATGGGAGAGTCATGAATCATAAGTATGCAAAGTATCCAAAGCAAAAGGCAGAACACCATGGATTACAACCATTGGAGGGACCATAAAGTGAGGAGAAATGATTGGCTGAAAGATGCTGGGATATCTTCCAGACGGAGAGAGAGAAACTACTGATAATAATCATGATCAAGTGTTTGGATGATTTGATCAAACTCTGTTAGATGCATTTGGAGAATGGCCCTCGCTAACCTTATTACAAACACCAAGAAATCATTCAATAAAAATAAAAAAAACGTTTTTGATATGACTGTAATAACTAGACATATTCTGGATACATGCATGTTAAGAGTCTCGGCTTGGCAAGTCACCTACTGTTGCCAAAACAGGACAGTTCAGGGTCAGCTACTTCAGATGGTTATCGATTAAACAAACAGGCAAACCCAGAGAGGTAATGAAGCAGCTGGTCTTGCACCTCCTTAGCCCAGCTGTGATCAAGCAATTCATTTGGCAGAAGAGGAGGAGGAGGGGGGGGGGGGAATCCACACTGCAATAATCACAGTCAGGGTAAGTTTTAACCCATTTAGACCTGATGTCGAGATTTAAAAAAAAGTCTTCTAAATCATGACATATTCTTCTGAAATATGTATGTTTCTACTGTACAGTATATCAGTGGTGCTCAATATTTCATGTCAAGGACCCCAACAATGATATCTAATCGGCCACCGACCCCCATCTGAAAATATATATTATACCAGGAACCCCTCAGAAGCAAAGATTTGAGTTAAAACGTTCACTCTGAAAGAATATATATACATACAAAGATTTGTGCCACATTTTCACAATTTTTCAGTAGCTAAAGTATAACATAATGCTTAAAACACCAAAAGGGGTTCCCACCCGAAATGGGTTAAAATACGGGAATAAGAGATGGCATGGTGTTGCCCACACACAGCTCAAATGAGCGTGCCAAAGCATAAAAATAAATAAATAATACGTTTCGGGACTGACCCTTTGAGGGCTTTGTGAGCTTTTGCCTCAAATAAAAGGCAAACATACAGGATTGAAGTAACACCAATGGTAAGAAGCATGCAAGCTGTGTTAAAAACACGTCCATCCAGCTTTGGCACGAGGCTGATATTGCAGGCTGTGATTGACTATTGACTGAAGTGTAGCAAACCTCCACGAATGGCACCTCAAAGTGGAGCCATGGTGGTGGTGGTGGCGACGACAACACATGCAGCTACAGCGCTTGATTTGCAGATAGAAATGTTGTCGTGTCCCCCTGCCTTGGCACAATCATTCATGTTCCTCATTACCGCTAATCGCAGAGCCTCCTTATGTGCTTTTATATCCTCTCTCTCTCTCTCTCTCTCTCTCTCTGTCTCTCACTCCACCTCCAGCCTCAGCGGGCGTGTCTCTGAGTTCACCTCACACACAAAGGGTGGTGTGTGGTTCGCTGGAGAGAGAGAGAGAATCAGAGAGTGGCGTATACGTCTGCCATGACACCGCTGCATGGGGAGATGAGGAGGGACAGACAGACAGACAGACAGACAGACAGACGCCCCTGACGGGAGAAGGCACAGCTCCTCCGCTCCCCGCTAATGAGACCGCTGACTGCTATGTCAAAAAACAGCAGGTGTGCGTGTGTGTCTAAAAGCACCTCAACATTTCTGAGTAGTTTTCCACCATTGTGTGTGTGTGTGTGTGTGTGTGTGTGTGTGTGTGTGTGTGTGTGTGTGTGTGTGTGTGCGCGTGTGCGCACGCACATGTGTGTGCGTGTGTGCATGCGTGTGTGTGGAGGGGAGGGGGGTGCGTGTTAACAAGACACATGCACAGGCGCACATGGGGGAGGATGGGGGTCATTCGAACAATTATGCTAAAACCAGCAGCTGATTTGCATACGCGTAAACTCCCCCATTGCGCTCAACCTTCACAGGTTTCTGACAGGAGCCATCTTCACCTGTTTCCCCAGCTGTGGACCTGTAACTCTTAACGAACGCTGCGGAACACGGACCATTACACAAATGACCTGCACGCCGCTGCCGTTCATTACGATCCACAGTGTAATCACATCTCACACTCCTCAGCTGAGATTAACGAACCAGCTCCGCTGCATGTTTAACCCAAGCCCGCAGAGAGGCTGGCCAGAAGCGTTGAAGCGCTGCAGCAGAGACCTACTGGTCAGAGCTGAGAATGCAGGCGGGCCCCTGCATTCAGTATGAGGAAACCGTGGCCATGAAGATGCGCACGCATCCACTTGCACTCTATGTGCAAGGCCTGCATCTCCAAATCGGCACAATGAATGTCGTTTCTGGTGAAAACAAGGTTTTTCAACGGCCGACAGCAGGCTGTGGTAGTACTCGTGGTCGGGTTTTTTCCACCACCGGCCGAGAGAACAACAACAACCGGTCAAGACACCACACACAGCATTTTGTCATTGTAACATCCGGTTACGGATATTTGGCTCTTCAAAATAAGGGTTGCGCGCGATAAAACCTTGGCAATGCGCGATAAATAGATTAATCAACTTCCATCAAAATTAATAGTAGGGGGGTGGGTGGGGCAGTCCGTTCTCTATCCTTTATAACTATATGGTTTAACCCATTTCGACCTGATACCAGATTCTACAAATGTCTTCTAAATCTTGATAGTTTCAGAAAAACGTATGTTTCTATGTCAGTTGCTCTCAAACTAATTTCAAGGAGCCCCAGAATGATATGTAATTGGCCGCCGACCCCCATCTGAGAATATGTAGTTCCAGGGACCCCCCAGAAGCAAAGTTTCGAGTTAAAAAAATATTTGCGTCACATTTTCAAAACTTTTCAAAGATAGCAGACCTATAGGGTCATAGTGTGGCACTCGGTGCAGCGCTATGAGCTTGTAGATCTGCTATTTTTCAATAGCTAAAGTATAACATAATGCTTAGAACACCAAAAGGCGTTCCCACCAAAAATGGGTTAACCAAATGGAGCCTAGCATCCCTATTCTAGGCATCAATAGTCGCGTAAATATAGGTGAAAATCTTAGAAAATTCCCGGCGAAGAAGTTTGATGTTGAGCGGAAAAAGGAACTATAGGACCATAATATATATTTGTTTCAGTATTTCTACCATATTCCTTAAACAAAAGGAAACATTATAATGTTTTTTTTCCAACAAATTAACAGATATATAGGGCTAAAGAACAGGCGGCGAACATGCAGACAAAATACCAAGCTGATATAAAATGTGAAATATATTATATATGGTGGTAATATTCCTCCCCGTGCATGCAGTAAAGTGGATTCATATGTCATCTGTCTTCATATTCACTTCACATTTCATCATGACCTTTACCGTGGCAAGACAGTGTTTGATTGGCCGTTTCTGTTTCTCTGGCGGTCAGGTTATTTGTTGCTGCTGCCCGCACCTGCATGGTGGTTTTAGAACACGTACGATGCCGCCAGAGTTTCCCCCAGAATAAGGCGCTAGAAAGAGTGCCAAGCAAATGAGAAGAGATTTCACTCTGAAAAACACTAATTTCCACCCAAAAACCGGGAGGTGAAATGTTCCTTTATCGCCGCCGTAAAACTGATCTCTCTCTCTCTCTCTCTCTCTCTCTCTCTCTAGAAGCGTTAATATTCTAAACGAGATGCACAATGAAGTCAGGAATTAGGACAGAACAGATCAGCGCTCTGATCAAAACCACGGACCAGCGCGTAGATTCAGATTGAATAAGGAGGTTGTCGGCCCATAAACCAAGGAAGTGAATGGCTAAACATCACTCCCCCCACGTATACAAAACAAAGTGTTTTTTTGACTGGGGGGGTCATATTTTGACAGCAGGAATTGCCTGTCATAATTTGACCCCCCAGTATCAGGATGTATTAGGATGTTGATATTCATTCATCAGCCAACACTCCCCACTCACAGGTAGTACCCCCCCCCCCCCCCCCCCCCCCCCCAGAGAGGACGTATAGGGCCTTAGTCCTACTCCTACTCCCAGCCAACACTCCCACTGACAGGTAGTACCCCCCCTGAGCTCAAACCACGATTCAACATTTTGGTTTTAAGATGTTGATATTCATTTTGTATTCATCCTTAGCAGGTGTTGCAATGTGAGTGCTGAGCTCTGGCGTTGCAACGGCCACTGTCAACATTTCAGCGATCCCATGTTAATTACGTTTTTTTTTTTTTTATGTTTCGTGGTTAGTACGAGTCAAGTCACCGCCAGCTGAGCTTACGTCAACGAGGAATCTCAGGAACGCAATGTGTTGACAGCTGGGCGTGACGTATATTAGCATCGACATTGCTTGTAGTTTCAAGGCTTTTGCGGCCAAATTAATTCCATTTTCTCCAGAAACTGGCTGTATCAAATATGAATGGACATCATTAACGACGCTCAGCCACCCCCCTGACAGAAAGGCCGGGATGATCGGTTTATTTTCAACACAGTTCTTATATGAAGCGAAATCTGGGGATTACAATGCAAATAAAAAAGTAATGAATAACCTGTGTACTGGCATCTGGCGCCCCTCTACTGAAAGTGACGTCAGACTTCGGTGCTCTATTGGGGAAATCTGGAAAACACTGCACTTATTAGAGCTATGTTCTTATCGTGTCTGCACTGCATGTGTTAAAACTTTTAAACGTGTTGTATCGAGGGCAGCCATTGTTGTTTTGAAAGTACTGCAGCATGAATGTTACGTCACCATACACACATGGGCCAATCAGAGGCTGCTTTTCACTGTTGCACGGCACAGCTGTTCAAACACAGTCATTGATTGGCCCCGGTCATTTGGGGATTTCTCCAGCTTCCGCAAACTCTCTGCCTATGGGATGAAGTCAGGCTCATACTCTCTGCCTATGGGATGACGTCCAGGCTCATACTCTCTTCCTATGGGATGAAGTCCAGGCTCATACTTTCTGCCTATGGGATGAAGTCCAGACTCATACTCTCTGCCTATGGATGAAGTCCAGACTCATACTCTCTGCCTATGGGATGAAGTCCAGGCTCATACTTTCTGCCTATGGGATGAAGTCCAGACTCATACTCTCTGCCTATGGGATGAAGTCCAGGCTCATACTCTCTGCCTATGGGATGAAGTCCAGACTCATACTATCTGCCTATGGATGAAGTCCAGTCTCATACTCTCTGCCTATGGGATGAAGTCCAGTCCTAGTCTGTCAAAGCCCAGGTGACCAAATCAAACCTTTTGAAGGGCCTTCATTTAACTTGGCTCTAAGAAGCAACCAGTGTTTGGGGAGTATAAAGCTACATGTAGCTGAGCTACGTAGCTGAGCTACATTTTGCTGTAGCTTGTGGTATTTTAGCTACATTCATATTTGTGTACCTCGTCAAGTAGCTCAGCTACTTTTTGGGTCATTTTGCATAGCTTAGCTACTCAAGTTACAAGCTACAATTTTGGGCAATAACATGAAATAAATTTAATTATTGTACTAGAACCCCCTTTGAAAAATCAAGGACTGTTCATTTTTCTGATTGCTTTGAGGGCTGCATGTCACTGCAGCACTTGACAAGCCAACAGCTGCCTCTAATAATTGGCCTCTGATTGGCCCTGGTATCACAAATATAGGCCCAACTTTCTTTTACAGTTAAGTTACAGTTTAGGTAACTTGTGTTAAGTTAAGATTTATCATTTATGTATAGGTGTGGGCGTGTGGCTATCAAGATACCATTATTATTTTTACAGTTAAGATGTGTTAACATTGACGATCAAATGCCATGTATAACAAACAGCTCCTCTTTTATTTGTGTAAGTCTCTGTAAGTCTTTTTTTAATTTTTTTAAATAAAACTCAGTTGAGAGGCATATTTCAGCTGGCATCGTGGCATGTGACTTTTTTGTAGGATATTATATGTTGTTTCATATACACGCATGTACATTCTCAATTTAACGCTGAAAAATAAAAAGTAGCTGAGCTACTTTGAGCTACTTTTTCCATGTAACTGTAGCTTTACAAGCTACATCTCTCCAGGGGTAGCTATGTAGCTTGATCAAGCTACTGCCATGCTGAGCTACTTGTAGCTTTACAAGCTACGCTTTCAAAGTAACTTGCCCAACACTGGAAGCAACCATTTAGACCTGAGCACGCATTATTTGAAACTTTAGCTGTTGAAAAATAGCAGATGTACTGTACAAGCTCGTAGATCTGCTATTTATTTTTAATTGTGGAAATGCGTGAAAATCTTTGAATATATATTATTTCACAGCAAACGTTTTTTAAACTCATATATCTGTGCTTCTGGGGGATCCCTGGCAAATGGGGGTCGGCGGTCAAATACATGTATTCCTAGGAGGTCTTTGACATGAAATAGTCTGAGAAGCCCTGACATAGAAACATAGGGTTTTCAGAAAACTGTCATGATTTTAGAAGACATTTTGTAGAATGTGGTCTTAATGGGCTAGACTAAACTAGCCAAGCGTAGCTTGAGGGTTCATTTGCACAGAGAAGAACCCAAGTGTCTATTAACCCATTTAGACCCAGTTCTCTGAGTTTCTATATCAGTGGTGCTCAACCTGTTTCTGTCCGCCGACTCCATCTCCAGGAACCCCTCAGAAGCTAATATTTGAGTTAAAAACATTCGCTCTGGAAAGACTATATATTCCAAATTTGCGCCACATTATTCACGATTAAAAAAAGCAAATAGCAGACCTACAAGCTCATAGCGCGGCACGAGTGCCGCGCTATGAGCTTGTAGATCTGCTATTTTTTCAATAGCTATAAAGTATGACAGTATGTAAAACACCAACAGGGGGTTCCCGTGCAGAGTGGCTTAAAGCGGTGGCTGCGGGTCGCTACACTCTGTGGAACAGAGTCATTAAGCCAGTGCCACAGTTCAAACAAGACGGTGCGCTCGTCATTATGAAAACATCACCGTGGCGCGGGGCCGCCACGCGCCCCGCGCACGCAGACAACAGATAGAACTGCGAGAGGAGGTGTGTGTGTGTGTGTGTGTGTGTGTATTCTAAATTTAGGCATGGTGACGCGAGGCGAGGAGTTTGAATGCCATATGTGCACGCATGGAATGAGGTGCATATGCTGCCTGCTGCCATTGTGTTCCTTCTGTTCTGCGTGCGTGCGTGTGCGTGCGTGCGCGTCTATCTAGAATTGCATTGTATGTAGTCATAGCACTTTATAGTATATAAGTATAGTATAGTATATATGTATAGTTTATATGATACAGTTTCATTATATAGAGATTCCACTGTTACGCATGTTTCTTGAATACTACATTTCATGTATTGCCATGATTTTTGTTCTTGCCTAATGTAAGTCACTCTGGATTAAGAGCGTCTGCTAAATGCCTAAATTGTAAATTGTAAATTATGTGCATGTGTGCATGTATGTGCGTGTGTGTGTGTGTGTGTGTGTGTGTGTGTGTGTCTGTCATTCTGTCCATGTCGGTGTGTCTCCACCATAAACAATATCTGCACTGTTGAAATGGATCCACTACATCTGGAGGTCAGGCCTTATATTCAATCTTGAGCACATTGAAAAAGAAGAGAAAAAAAATCCATTAGGGTTCATCTTTCCTGCATCAGCCATTCTATTGTGGTGCTGCAGTGAGATCTGTTTTCATCAGGCAGATTCAATACGTGAGCTGGGCAATGAAAAGAGTGCAACGGGGTTGGAATGGATGGTAGAGAGAGAGGAGGGGGTGAGGGGGGAGAGAGAGAGAGAGAGAGAGAGAGAGAGAGGAGGGGGTGAGGGGGGGAGAGAGAGAGAGAGAGGAGGGGGTGAGGGGGGAGAGAGAGAGAGAGAGTAGGGGGTGAGGGGGGAGAGAGAGAGAGGAGGGGTGAGGGGGGAGAGAGAGAGACTGAGAGAGAGAGAGTAGGGGGTGAGCGGGGATAGAGAGAGAGGAAGGGGTGAGGGGAGAGAGAGAGAGAGGAGGGGGTGAGGGGAGAGAGAGAGAGAGGAGGGGGTGAGGGAGAGAGAGAGAGAGAGAGAGAGGAGGGGGTGAGGGGAGAGAGAGAGAGAGGAGGGGTGAGGGAGAGAGAGAGAGAGAGAGAGAGGAGAGAGAGAGAGAGAGAGAGAGAGAGAGAGAGAGAGAGAGAGGGAGAGAGAGAGAGAGAGAGAGAGGAGCAGGGACGTGCACACATAGACATCAAAGGGGGTTTAAGCCCCTGCCCTTTTACCCGTCTGTAAAACAAGTGCCCTTTCCAGACCATGATTTACTATGGCTGAAAGAAATGCAAATGCCACTCCTTTCCTTTCCATGTCATGTACCAGAAGGCAGCATTCAGGAGAATTCTGATTGGCTGGTTACCGTCACATTACCGTTGTAAAACTTATAACACAGATAATCCACACCTTCACTTAATATCATTCCCAGCTTATCCCGCAGCTCTGTAGCTGTACTGGGGAAGGGGAGCACTTGATTGCCTTACAAGCCCATGCCGTGCGGGCGTCTAAGCACCGCCCGGCTCATATGACTGTGAATGTGTAGATCTGGGCGGCCTCGTAAAGACATCAAGCGCCTCCTATTAGTTTTGAGGTTAATATTCATTGCTATATGTTTGTAACCGTTTTAGAAAAGCAATAAGCCACGCGAGGCCCCAGTTTACCGTGGAGGGTTGGAGACACTCGCTGCTCTCATGTCTCACCACGCTCTCACCCATTATAAAATACATGGTAACCTGAGACCTCTTGTGGCTTATTGCTTTATCGTTACACCTGCATCTCCACTAGCTAAAGATTGCTGGGTTGCGTCCCCGAAAATAGCAGATCTACAAGCTCTGAGAGCTTGTAGATCTGCTATTTTCGTCCAAAAGTGCTGATCTACAAGCTCGCAACACGCCCCCCGATGCGGCGCATTGTGAGCTTTTAGTTCGGCTATTTACGGGAGTGCGACACCATTGTATGAGAAAGTGTAAAATCCGTATTATCTGGTATTCCAAATGACTATTTTATTCTCTCTCTCTCTCTCTCTCTCTCTCTCTCTCTTCTGTAGCTTTATGGTTTCTATATTGGATATTTTAGAGATAATGTCACTGCAGAAAATTCAAACTACTGCTACTACTACTCTAAAACTAAACACGTTTACTCTACTATACCATACACAGAAATGTGGCGTTCTATTATATTCAGTCAACAGTCAATTATATGTTGAGCTCGTGAAAAGTGCAACAGCTGTTTATGTTTGAACTAATATGATTCAGCTAGCGCCTACAGATTGATATTATATAGGAGAATTAGGAGATATTAGAACTACATTACATGCCGTGGCTGAAGAGCCTTCTTCCTTCTATTCCCGTGAAAACCTGTTTTAAAATGTACAATTCTGTTTCTCATCGTCGATTCGTCGCTAACATTACAGTCAGGTTCAGTCAAATTACAGCACTATAGCCTTTGATTAAAAATACAGACCTCTCCAAAAACCTGCTACATAGAGTAACATACATTTTTAGCTTATAATCTGTTCGGCTATAGATATAGTTTTCAGGTTTTCTCAAAGCCCCCAGACTACTGAGCACATCATAATTGACTGTGCTCTCCTAATTTCGTGGAGGCCATTTTCAATTCATATAAAGGGTCATTTTGCTGATGCCTCATTGTGCCGCGGTCCGAAGCCCCTCCTGTCCTAACCTGATATCTTTCAGAGAGCCCTTTTCTCTGATGCTCTGATGCACTTGGCAGATCTTCTCCTCTCCCTCTATGTCTCTCTCTCTGTGTGTGTGTGTGTGTGTGTGTGTGTGTGTGTGTGTGTGTCTCTCTCACTCTCTCTCTCTCGCTGTTAACCCATTAAGACATGAGTACCAGATTCTACAAATGAAAAACCTATGCTTCTATGTGTCAGTGGTTCTCAAACTATTTCATGTCAAAGACCCCCAAAATTATATGTATTTGGCCGCAGACCCCCCATCTCAAAATATTTTGTTCCAGGAACCCCCCCTCCCCCGAGAAGCACATATTTTAGTTAAAAGTGTTCGCTGTGAAATAACACATTAAAAAATGTGTGCCACGTTTGTGTCCCCACGGTTTAAAATCAAATCAGCAGATCTACAAGCTCATAGCGTGCCGCGCTATGAGCTTGTAGATCTGCTGATTGTTTTTACCAACAGCTAAAGTATTAAAATGTTAAAAAGCCATAACAAGGCGACACAGCTGCATTCCCCGTCCTTAACGGGTTAATGCCCCCCACTGTCATAGCATCTTCTACAAGTTCCAAAACACATTAGACACTTAATAGCCGTGCTCAGGTTGCACCGATCTTTATCAATAAGGCCCTGAAAGATACACATCTCTGTTGTTGTTGTCCATGGGCTCTCTAGCGGAGAGTTTCTGTGCTCGCCAGCAGACCCCAGCCGTTGTGTCTATTGTGTCTTCCTTCACTCGCGGATTTGCCCTTCAGAGCTTCAAATCTGTATCATTTCTGGCGAGATTGGCTTATTCTTTTCCGATGGCCTCCTTATATACATCTTTTTTTTTCTGAAAAACCTCATGAAAAACCTCATGTTTCTATATCAGTGGTTCTCAATATTTCATGTCAAGGACCCCAAAAATTATATGTAATATGCCGCCAACCCCCCATCTGAAAATATGTTGTTCCAGGGACCCTCCAGAAGCAAATATTTTAAGTTAAAAACTGAAACCCTGAAAGAATATATATTCAAAGATTTGAGGCACATTTTCACGATTTTTCAAAAATAGCAGACCTACAAGTTCATAGCGCGGCACTCGGTGCCGCTCTATGAGCTTGTAGATCCGCTATTTTTCAATAGCTAAAGTGTAAAATAATGCTTAAAACACCAAAAGGGGTTCCCCCCCAGAATGGGTTAATGTTGAGACAACACAAACATAAAAAATGCCATTGAATATGAATGGAGAACTATAATGTTTGTGTTGTCTGAACGAACATTAAAAATCACACCCGTGTGAAGTGAGGGGCGCTAATATATTAAAGTCTTAACTCGTGTTGATTATAGGTGATGTAATGGTGATGTAAAACAAACCGACAACAAACATTAAAGCCATTAACAATAAAGAGACAATATGACGTAATGAGGCACATTATGACGTAAAATGTCCCTTCATTGTCAATGGCGTTTACAAAACAAACATTGAACTAAAGACAAACATTAAACCTGTGTATAGGAGGGGCTGGCCAATAAGGGACCACCATTCTTGATGATGATGTATATGATGATTAGAGCGCCCCTCTCTTCACACGGGTGTGATTTTTTTAGGATACCTCCCACCTGCATGCGATCTAATAACTATAGATCCGTTTGCCCTGAAACGTTATATAGAAGTTGTACAGTCCGCAACATAATTGCATTTACAATTTAAGCATTCGTCGTTTTAAAACCTTGGTGAGCATACAGATCCCCACAATATGTAACTGTTTTTAGATCGTTTTGAAATTTGTCTTAGCTTCTATTTGTAACCTATGTAATTCACATGTATACCTTTTGTTTTGCTTTTCCTGATCTTCTGATGTATTGTGATGTTTTTTCTCGACGACACTGAAAATGAGTTTAATTACTCAGTGTAATTTGGAGAATAAATAAAACTCGAATGAATGAATGCTCCGAGTGCTTCTCAATAATATCACATGACATCGTGTAACCGCAAACTGCAATAATTACTCTTTGATTAAGCATCTCATCCACGTCCCTCAATAATGTATGTCATATTAGCCCCGCCATCAAAGTGGTTCTTGTGGCGTTGTTGCTCTGAATATGTAATGGGGCTGATGAATGGATGATCAGCCGTGTGTGTGTGTGTGTGTGTGTGTGTGTGTGTGTGTGTGTGACTTGATTGTCGACGCAGTTGTCGACTAAAACTAAAACGAAAAATGTTCATCGACTACCTTTTTTCACTGACGAAAACTACGTGGAAACTAAATGAAAACTAAGCTATGATGACTAAAACTGAGACTAAATATATTGACAATTAGTTCAACAAATAAAAACTAGACTAAAATGTTAGGAAGGGACTAGTGGACAAAAGATCCAGTATAAGTCATTTTACACTTGGTTGCATGCTGAAAATAATTTATAATAATATATATAATGAATAATAATAAATTGAGCCATTACGACGGCATCAAGACCCGCCAAAATACATTCGACTAAATCAACTGTAGATTTAGTCTACTAAAATCTTATGATATTTAGTAGACTAATGCTAAAACATTCCGGGTGACTAAAATGTGACTATAATAAAAATATAACAACATATTTTCAGAACATTCTGGGCTCCTTGACATGAAATAGTTTGAGCACCGCTGACAGAAACATAGGTTTTTTTCACACAAAAAAAGAACTGTCATGAAGTGACTGTCACTTGACACTTGGGTTAGCTCGTGGCTAATACGCGACGTGCGCAATGCCAAAGTACAGAGTATGAGGGGGGGTGGGGGGGGGGAGAGATGACACAAGACACAAGCCTGGGGTTATGGCAGCATAAGGACCTGTCAGCAGCGTTCACGTTGCCCCCCCCTCCCCCCTCTGGTTCTTTTGTCGTGGCATTTGAATGCGAGGTCCTTTTTTTCCCCTGAGCCTCGTTTAATTCACCTCAGACAGTTTGTTATGAACTTAATTAGCAGGTATTAAGCCTGACCCAACTGCCATGTTAAGGTTTGCCTGTTGTAGCTCATGGCAGGTGTTTCCCTCTCTCCCTCTCTCCCTCTGTGTGTGCGTGCGTGTGTGCGTGCGTGCATGCGTAAATGAAATATGAGCTGCAATGTCAACCGAACTTGTCATGGACAAGCCGAGATGAATTAATGATGGAGAGACGACAACGTGCATGTTAATGTATTCTCTGTAAACGGAGGATATATATATATATATATATATATATATATATATATATATATATATCTTGGCAAGCATGGAGTCCACTTGACTGTTTTAGTTTTAGTCGAATCAGTCAAGTGTTGATTTCGTCGACTGAAACGAAAACACAAAAAAGAAAAGATCGTCGACTACATTCTTTCACAGAGGAAAACTAAATAAACATTAAGGCTGCTACGATGACTAAAACTATGAAAATAAATGTATTGACAATTTCGTCAATACTAAAATGTATTGAGAGGGACTAGTGGACAAGAGATACAGTAGCACCAAAAGACAAGTCATTTTATGTTTGGTTGTGTGCTGAAAATAGCCAATCTACAAGCTCACATTATGACGCCATCAAGGCCCGCCAACATACAATTCAGTCGACTAAATCAACTGTAGATTTAGTCAACTAAAATCCTATGATATTTAGTCGTCTGAAAGTAGACTAACAATTTACAATTTACAATTTAGGCATTTAGCACACGCTCTTAATCCAGAGCGACTTACATTTAAGCAAGAACAAAAAGCATGGGAATACATCACATAAAAGTATTTATCATGAAACATGTGTAAGCTAAGAAAGTAACAGTGGAATATCTATATAATGAAACTATACATATAAACTATATATCTATACTACTATGCTATACATATGTACTATGGCGTGCTATATGACTACATACAATGCAATTATAGTGCTGTCTACATAACATGCTATAAGTCTGTATCAAATGCTATCTAAGTCTACAGAAATGCTATCTAAGTGCTATGGGCCATGATGGAGTCTGAAAAGGTGGGTTTTCAGTCTACGGCGGAAGATTGGGAGTGATGCTGCAGTTCTGACTGCAATGGGAAGTGCATTCCACAGTTTTGGAGCCAGAAGGGAGAAGAGTTTGGGACGTGTGGAGCGTTGTCCCGGCGTTTTTAGTGAGGGTACTTCCAGCTTCCCTGCGTTGACTAACCCTAAAACATTTCAGAAGACTAAAATGTGAAAGTTTCATTCCCAAAGACTATAGGACTAAAACTAAAATCAACATTTGCTGTCAAACTCAACACTATAAACTGGACTACACAAAAAAAAATAGCAGATCTACAAGCTCACATGATGCAATGTGATGCTTTGTGAGCTTGTAGAGCGGCTATTTTTGGAGCAGGTGGAAAAACCTGGTCCAATTAAGTGAAGAGCCAACTCCGGTCCGTTTTACTCTATGTGCACACACTGCAGAGGGTTTAAATCAGTATAGTTCCCAAACTTTTTCATGTCAAGGACCCCAAATTGATACTAATTAGCCCGCGGACCCCCTTTTGAAGGGATATTTCAGGGGGCCCGATAGGAGGTTTTTACAGCTCTAGTCCGATTGATTTCAACCCCTTTGATTTCAAGGACCCCCCAGTTTGACATGCATTATAGTCTACAGACCTCCCATTTAATGGCATTTCTATCCCCAATTTATATTGTAAAATCGATGTTAATTTGCACAAATCGAACCAAATGAACCCGTTATATGGTCCATTTGGTTCCATTTGTACACTCTCTGAGTTACAGACCCATAAGCGTCCATTTGGTTCCAAACTATTTAGCTGGGGACCCCCTGGAACACCCTCAAGGACCCCTGGGGGTCCCCGGACCCCACTTTGGGAACCACTGGTTTGAATGGTTAATGAATAGCCCTCAAATAGAAGATCTACAAGCCCACAATGCACTGTGAGGACTTACAGATCAGCTGATCATGTCACACGACACTGGCGCGCGCAGCAATGCATACGTAATTCCAGTGGTGGAAAAAAAGTACTCTCATTTCTTATTTAAGTAAAAGTATCATATCAATACTGCAATGTAAAGTAAAAGTCCAGAATTAAAAATGTATGTATGTACAAAGTACAAGAGTATTTTGGTATGAAAATATACTTAAAATACAAAAGTAAATGCAGAATCACACGTTTTCAAATGTATAACAATCTTTTGAAAGCTCAAAGTTACAAGCTACAAGCTCAAGCTACAAGCTACAAGCTCACAATGCGTCGCAGTGCGACACATTGTGAGCTTGTAGATCTGTTATTTTCAAATGACCGAAATGTATATAGGGCTGAAGTGGTTAATGTATGTTTTTGAATAATAACCAAAATCTGCAAAGTAACAGTATAGTAACAAAGTAACAGTATAGTAACGGTATAGTAACTAAGGTTCTCAATTCATTGTAGCGGAGTATAACAGTACTGGAAATTGGAAATGCATGCAACCAATCAAGCTAATTTGAACTTGAGTATACAGTACTTAAGTAAATGTGCTTAGTTACATTCCACCACTGCGTAATCCAGGCTCTCCGTCCTGTTAGAAGTGTTCTGTGTATACGGCGTTGCCATTCACATACAACGTCTCCACGATATGAAAAAATAACTACATGTATTTCTCCTCTGGAAGACCTTCGTCTTCAGTCATTGGTTAAAAGGATTAGGGTGTCTGGTGGGGGGTGGTGGTGGTGGGGAGGGGAGGGCGGGTGATGGAATTTCTGTCCCTATACCTTTTTTCCACAGTTCAACAAGCCACCGGTGATAGAATGCAACTTCTATTAGTTATTCCCAATGATGATTCGGCTGCGGCGGCGGGCACACACACACACACACACACACACACACACACACACACACACACACACACACACACACACGCACACACACACACACACACACACAGATGATGCTGCTTCGGAATGATCAATGCTGTCGGCGCCAACAAAAAAAGCACTTTCTGGTTTGATAGCCCTCTCGAAAATATCAAGGAGGAGGGGAAAAAAAAGAATCAAAAAAAGAAAGAAAGCTCTCTTCTTCTCTCACCTGTTTTGTTGGGGTGATTATTTATTTTTAAAATAGTCAAAATAATAACAAATCTGTGTTTGCAATGGTTCTAATTATTATTTAATCCTGAGGTCTTGTTAGCACTTGTCATGCATTGGTTTAATATCTACAGTCTAAAACCCAAAGACTGACTAACCACGTTCACTTTCAAAGCTTTCTTCCAAGAATAGCCGATTTACACGCTCTACACGCGGCGTGCCGCTTTGTGAGCTTGCAGATCAGATAATAGATCGAATAGCACGACGATGTAGTCAAAGTTCACATATGGAGTTGTGAGGTTCTCCCCGCGCCGACAACAGGGTGGTCGATTTTGGGCTTTTCACGCCCGCCTCGCCCCTAAATGAACCATCGCCTCCATAAATCACTGGACAAACAGAGACTTGTGCAGGGAAAAAAAGAAAATAGAAAAAAAAAAAGAAACCCTGAAAGGTTCAAAGATTTATGTAACGCATTCATGTTTTCCACTTCCTCATTTTAGTGCTCCGCTGGTGGAGCCCGGCTAATAAAAGGTCCTATTAATATTTCCTGTTGCCTGGCAACGGCAGGCAGCCAAGTAATAGCATTCTGTGGAAGAAAAGAAAATAGATGACCGATAAGGAAAAATTCAATTCTTTTCTCATCTCCTGGGGAGGAAAGTACCTTATTTCTCTGGCAATGTGATATGAAACTGTAGTTGTATATTAAGAAATATCTTTAAAAGAAATAGAAGTTATTTTCCAATTTCATTTTTTCCCTCTTTCTTTTCGTTTTCCCTTTTTTTCCATTGGGGTCTGGAACATCCCCCCCCCCCCTTTGTACTGTAACTGATAAAGTCAATTAACCTCCAGGATTAATTCATAAAGACCTGAGGAGCCGATTATACAATAAATGTCTTCTTAAATCCTATAGAAAACCTTATGTTTTTATAATCAGTGGTGCTCAAACCAGGACCCTCAAAATGATATGTATTCGGCCTGCGACCCCCATCTGAAAATGTGTTGTTCTAGAGAACGAGCTTGTAGATCTGCTATTTTTCAACAGCTATACAGTTTAAAATAATGGTTAAAAGCGAAGATGACAGAGATGCGTTTCGAGGTCTTAACGGGTTAAGCTAATCAGAGGATAAGGTGCGGGGACTTAATTTCCTTTTTTTAATCAGAGACCCTTAAAGAAGTGGTGTTGAATGGCACACGCCACATAATAACCGTAATTGGAGAGGTTCAATGGCAGCGCGTTCACGCTGGAGTTTTCATTTACACTTATGATAGGTACTGTATAGGCCTGCGTGGCCCCGCATACATACTGCACACTGCATAGATTGGCCTATACCTCCCGCGCTGAATAATTCATCATTTAATATACTCTGTCACGTGAGGGTGTCCCGTACGTGCCACCAAACCGGCAGATCTACAAGCCCTACAAAGTGTTGCATCGCAACGCATTGTGAGCTTGCAGATCTGCTTTTTTTCGGGCGTATACTACTACAGTATACTATACTCATTAACCTGCAGGCTCAATGTAAAGGCCAGGTGCCATGCCAAAACTCATCAGGTCCTCTGTCCAATAAATCCATTTTTATCACTATAATAGGTGCCATGTCATTATTCCGACCTCTCAATATTCCGACCTGCCACGTAGGTCGCTAACACTAACCTCAGTCTTAACCGACCACATAGGTCGCTAACCCTAACCTCAGTCTTAACCGACCACATAGGTCGCTAACCCTAACCTCAGTCTTAACCGACCACATAGGTCGCTAACACTAACCTCAGTCTTAACCGACCATGTAGGTCAGACTAACGGAGGTTGGTGGACGGCGTCAACATTGGCGTCGGAGCAGCTAGAAAACAGAAGCCAAAGGAAGGAGGAATGGAGGACTGAGAGACTCAGCTGCTAGTCTGATATAGCACAGCGTTATGAAGGAGAGATACATGGATAAAGGATTTCATATTACACTTAGCCACGGGCTCCCATGCTGCCATTTATCATGCCATGAAATCATGTCCATATTGCACTGTGCCCCTATCTGAACCATCCATCAGCTCTCATTGTGCTGCTCTCTCTCTCTCACTCTCTCTCTCTCTCTCTCTCTCTCTCTCACCAAGAGGAATATTCTATTCTGCACTGCTGAAGGAAAAAAAAGCACTCAATAGTTTGACTTAAGTAAAATGTATAAGCGCTGCAGTGTATAGAACTATACAGGTACAAGTCTGGAATTCAACATTCACGTCATGAGTAAAAGCACAAAAGTATTGGCATCAAAATGTACTTAAAATACCAAAGTTAGAAGTACTCATTCTGCAGATTTTCAAATGTTTAACAAATCTTTCAAAAGTAGCCGATCTACAAGCTCACAATGTGAGCACATTCTGTCAAAATACTGTATGTATAGTATAGTGGCCGGATGGAAACCGCAAGGTTCCCAGTTGGAACCCTGTGGGCTCCCCCAGAGTTAGTGTCGAAGTGTCCTTGAGCAAGACTCTGAACCCCTAATTACATTTTTATAAGTCGCACCGGTATGCACCATAGGCATAGAGCACCGAAGTCGTCAATATCGCTAGAGGGCGCTATAAGTCCATGGGTTCATGTACTTTTTATTTGCATTGTAATCCCCATAGGGGGATTTTAGATCGCCTCATATAAGAACTGTGTTTGACAAATAAACATGTCATCCCGGCCATTTCACTCATAATATGAGTGAAATTGTCAGTTGATTCTTCATATCCATATTATGGATATGAAGAATCAACTGACTGAGAGAAAACGCTATTGTTTATACTGCTACCAAAGTAGATACATTTTAGCTAGAAACAGATTGCATCATATGTTGGGCAATATTACTTAGGAGAGTAATATGTTACTTATTTCTCCGTAAAAAAGTAATAATAGTACATTACTTATTTACTTGGAATCAAGTGTAATATAGTTACATATTACTTTATATTACTTTTCAACCGGTCCCCTTCCACCTGCAAAAGAACACAATCTGTGTAGTCAGCTCCTTTTAAAACTGAACCAATTCATTGGAACAAGACGTCTCCAATCAGCCAAACTGAATAATTGCAGGATATAAAACAAAAATTGTCAACAGTCTCTTATCAGTCTTTTTTCTGCTGCATTCCACATTTAGAATTCAACATCAACAATCTGAACTGCACACACATGGCTGCAGCATCTCAAAACGGATAGAATATATTGTATACATAAATAACAAACAATAAAATACAGCAACAGTCTCTGACCTTTTTGAGGCAGCCTAGTCTCTCAAGACAGACTGTTGATATTGTATAATATTACATATTACCTCCCCCCCCCACCCGCAAAAAAAGCTTCTTTTAGAACTGAATAATATTGTTTTTGAATAATATTAAGAAGAAGAGTAACCCATCAACAGCAATCTCTCTCTAACTTTTAAATTAAATTATTTTAAACGGCACCCAACAAAACTAAAACTAAAAAGTTATATATGTGCTATTTATTTACAAAGTAAATTGTAATACTATTACTGTGTTGGCAGAGTAAAAACTTACTTTATTCGTTTATTCGTTACTGGGAAAAGTAACTAGTTATTGCCCAACACTGATCATTTATAAGTGACTGACTGTCGCAAATGATACAGAGACGCCTCCCTGACAATAATGCTTGTTTATTTTTTGCCCACAATGCTTATATGAAACGATTTTAAGATGACCCCATGTTATTCTCCATAGAGAAATTACTTCCGTGGACCCCTTGGAACCAGGGGATGAGCGAAATGTTCGTCGACTACCTTTTTCACTGATGAAAACTAAAAGGAAACTAAATGTAAACTAAGCTATGGTGACTAAAACTATGACTAAATATACTGTCGATTTTGTCAACAAATAAACACTATAGACTAAAATGTTAGGAAGGGACTGGTGGACAAGAGATCCAGTATAAGTCATTTTACACTATAACAGATAGCAGATCTACAAGCTCTCAACGCGACACGTTGTGAGCTTGTAGATCGGCTATTTTCAACAAGTGTAAAATCAGCCATTACGACCGCATCAAAGCCCACCAAAACACATTGTAGTCGACTAAATCAACTGTAGATTTAGTCGACAAAAATCTTATGATATTTCGTCGACTAAAACTAGACTAAACACTGAAACATTCCAGATGACTAAAATGTGACCTAAAACTAAATGAAAACGTTTCAAGAGACTATAGGCTAAAACTAAAATAGAAACGTGCCGCCTCCAACAACACTGGCCCACAGTACAGTAGCATACAGTACGTATGTTCAGCGAGTATACAGCTGGATATCTCGGGACTGCATCTCGTATCATTATCTTCATAGTAATCACCCCCTGCTGTCAATGTCGCATATTGGGAATTGTAATACAAACTATCTTAAACACCGCTATAGGGCACGTCTCGTCGGCGGCAACCGCAAAGTATAATTACCTCGCTCACAGGCTGTCATAGAAAACCTTTCTGGCACCACACATTTTGGAAACGTACATGAAAATGTACATTACCTGCCATCTACTCATTAAAGCGGTTGGATGGTGTGGCGCTAATGGTTGGTTTTGTGCGGAGCTGAGACAGCAATCAGTGCATTCATGTTGCAGCCTTGATGGATTGACCGATGCAAGCTGTCTGCGGCGGTGATGGATTTATACCCACAATCCTTTGCTCAGCGTATCAGAGCTGACACGGCACGCGCAGAGCGACCGTTCAATTCCTCCACCATGCCATGTTCTTCATTGTGTTGTTGTTGCCTTATATGGTCTTATACACTGTGGTCTGTTATTCTATAGCTGAAAAGAGTCTGTGTCTGTTGTTGCCTTATATGGTCTTATACACTGTGGTCTGTTATTCTATAGCTGAAAAGAGTCTGTGTCTGTTGTTGCCTTATATGGTCTTATACACTGTGGTCTGTTATTCTATAGCTGAAAAGAGTCTGTGTCTGTTTCATATCTCTTCTGTCGGGAAGACAAAATGTTCATTTCTTTCAGGAAATGAAAAATGTAAATATTTCAGGGAATGAAGAAAACCATATATTTTGAAAACAAAGCAATGCTGCCTCATCAAGGTTGGTGTTGTGACTTTATATATTGTCATTTACTTGAATGAGAGAGGGAGAGGTGGTGGAGTTAGCTGCTTTAGCAGACAGTTTGAGGGTCTTATGGAGTTAAGAGGTTTTGTCCGAAGCGCTTTTTACTACTTTTCATTGGTTCAATATTTTCAAAACAACACACAGATGTAAAGAGTGTTCAACAGCACTGGTTTATGCAAAAACAAACCGAAAATCTCAAAAATGAAGTCAGGTGGGTTTCCTCCGGGCAGCAACAATGTTCAGATATTGCACATATTATCTGAAAAGGCCGTGAACATTCATTCTAAAAGCTTTAAAGTGTCTGATTTCCCATCGGTCTTTGGGCCCCGGCAGTCAACATTTCACTGAAATTGTGTCACTAAGTAAAACAAATGATGCAATGGTGCAATCATGTACGATTGTATGTTGTGTACAGTACTGTATATACGTACAATATATGGTTGTGTTTCTGCGGCACCACTTTGCGCTCTGCAAGGGGATTTAGTAAGTCAACACAACAAGAATACTACATGGAAATCATTTGGCTCCTACTGTATACAGTCTAATGCTGCGGGAGGTAAACCCATGCTTGTGCTTTTGATATTAACATATCTGAGCATTATTTATTTAACCAATTTAGGCCTGACGTCGATTTTTTAAAATGTCTTCTATAATCCTGACAGTTTTCTGAAATACCTATGTTTTTATAACAGTGGTGTTCAATATTTCATGTCAAGGACCACAAAAATTATATGTATTTGGCCGCCGGCCAACATCTGAAAATATGTTGTTCCAGGGACCCCCTCAGAAGCAAAGATTTTAGTTAAAAACGTAAGAATATCAAAGATTTGCGCCTCATTTTCACGATTTAAAAAAAATAGCAGATCTACAAGCTCGAAGATCTGCTATTTTTCAACAGCTAAAGTAACTGATATGTTTGATATATAATGTTAATAGTATCACAATTTAATAATTTCAATTATAAATGTATGTCACTACAAGTTCACAAAACGTCCTTCTGCATGCGTTCCGAGCTTGTAGATGTGCTATTTTTTTGAATTTGCGGTCAAGAGAATTCCAATACAAGCTGTTAATATACAGCGCCAAATAACTAAAATGCCTTAACCCATTTACTGTAGGCCTGACGTCGAAAAAAAAAAAAAAGTTTGCTCTGAAAGAATATATATTCAAAGATTTGTGCCGCATTTTCACGATTTAAAAAGAAATAGCAGATCTACAAGCTCATAGCACGCCACCAAGTGGCACGCTATGAGCTTGTAGATCTGCAAATTTTCAATAGCTAAAGTATAACATAATGCTTAGTTAAAACACCAAAAGGGGTTCCCGTCCAGAATGGGTTAATAGTCAAATCAGAGCCACCCCCCCCCCCCCCCCCCCCATCATGTTTATAGCATCTAATCGCTGTCCAAGTATTTGCCATAATTGGGGAAACAACTGAAATGGTATATTTTGGTATAACACGTTGTAAAATGCTAAGAACATAATCATGGACACCAGCCCATAAAACAAATGTTTCTCACTTTTCTCTCCCAAACATTCCCCGTGGGAGACACGAGGCTTTGGCAGGCCACACTGACCGTCTGTTTCTACTGACCGTCTGTTCCTCTGTTTAACTGACCGTCTGTTCCTCTGTTTAACTGACCGTCTGTTCCTCTGTTTAACTGACCGTCTATTCCTCTGTTTAACTGACCGTCTATTCCTCTGTTTAACTGACCGTCTGTTCCTCTGTTTAACTGACCGTCTGTTCCTCTGTTTAACTGACCGTCTATTCCTCTGTTTAACTGACCGTCTATTCCTCTGTTTAACTGACCGTCTATTCCTCTGTTTAACTGACCGTCTGTTACTCTGTTTAACTGACCGTCTGTTCCTCTGTTTAACTGACCGTCTATTCCTCTGTTTAACTGACCGTCTGTTCCTCTGTTTAACTGACCGTCTGTTCCTCTGTTTAACTGACCGTCTGTTCCTCTGTTTAACTGACCGTCTGTTCCTCTGTTTAACTGACCGTCTGTTCCTCTGTTTAACTGACCGTCTGTTCCTCTGTTTAACTGACCGTCTGTTCCTCTGTTTAACTGACCGTCTGTTCCTCTGTTTAACTGACCGTCTGTTCCTCTGTTTCTACTGACCGTCTATTCCTCTGTTTAACTGACCGTCTGTTCCTCTGTTTCTACTGACCGTCTGTTCCTCTGTTTAACTGACCGTCTGTTCCTCTGTTTAACTGACCGTCTGTTCCTCTGTTTAACTGACCGTCTGTTCCTCTGTTTAACTGACCGTCTGTTCCTCTGTTTAACTGACCGTCTGTTCCTCTGTTTAACTGACCGTCTGTTCCTCTGTTTAACTGACCGTCTGTTCCTCTGTTTAACTGACCGTCTGTTCCTCTGTTTAACTGACCGTCTGTTCCTCTGTTTAACTGACCGTCTGTTCCTCTGTTTAACTGACCGTCTGTTCCTCTGTTTAACTGACAGTCTGTTCCTCTGTTTAACTGACCGTCTGTTCCTCTGTTTAACTGACCGTCTGTTCCTCTGTTTAACTGACCGTCTGTTCCTCTGTTTAACTGACCGTCTGTTCCTCTGTTTCACAACATCCATTTGCAGGAAACGCCAGGTGTCCAAATAAGGACCTTTATGGGTCTGTAAAGGTCCTTGCAGACTGGATGTGGTTTTGGGAAACTGGTGGAAAAACGCTGCTAAAAACAGTCATTACGACGGCATCAAGGCCCGCCAAAATACATTTTAGTCGACTAAATCAACTGTAGATTTAGTAGACTAAAATCTCATGATATTTAGTCGACTAAAACTAGACCAACACTAAAACATTCCAGGTGACTAAAATGTGACTGAAACTAAATGAAAACTATTGAAGAGACTATGACTAAAACAAGGGGCTTTTGCCCCGTCAAAAACATGAACCAAGGCCTGGGCCGTGGCTCAGCGGTCCAGGCACCTTGGCTGATAGTCCAGTCTGGCAGTGTGCCGCGGATTCGACTCCCGATCCCGACGGCCTTTACTGCATGTCACCCCCCCCCCCCCCCCATCTCTCTCCCCATTTCCCTGTCTATCCCTCCATTAAAAAAAATGAAATAAAGGTGAAAGCCACAGAAAAACATTAGAAAAAAAAGACCATGAACCCCAAAAAGCTTGAGAAGAGAAGCCCTCCCTGTGGTTTGGCGGCGTGTGGCCGTGACTCACCGAGGGCATCTGGCTGGACAGGAGGTGTCCGGCGTCCTGCGCTGCCAGCATGTTGGACATCATGAGCGCGGCGGGCAGCTCTCCGTAGTGCGAGTAGGGGTTGATGAGGCCGTTGTGGTGGTGGTGGTGGTGCGGCGCCAGGGAGTGGCACAGGTAGCCCGTGGCGTCGCC
>NC_139703.1:17856929-17873263 GCF_964188405.1 Protomyctophum parallelum | reverse complement strand
CATTGTGTTTGCGTAAAGCCAAGCCAATGTCAGTCTGATGCAGGAAGTGCAGCATGCACAGCCTTTGAGGTTATAGAACAACTGTTGAACCGGAGCACGGCGGAACTAAACGTGCCTCCTCGTCCTATAGTTACACCATTCAGCTCTATAGTCTGTTATCTGTGTCCCTTTGGCCTACTGTATATCTGTGTCCTGTTGGTCTACTGTATATCTGTGTCCTGTTGGTCTACTTTATATCTGTGTCCTGTTGGTCTACTGTATATCCTACTGTGTCCTGTTGGCCTACTGTATATCCTACTGTGTCCTGTTGTCCTACTGTATATCCTCTCTGTCGTCGGGGCACAAGCCTCACGTCTCCATATTTCAACCTTTGGTGTTTTTGGTATAAATTATATGCCCTACTTCAGTGGTTCCCAAACTCTTTCGTGTCAAGGACCCAAATCAACATTTATTAGGCCACGGACCCCCATTTGAAAACATTATGCCAGTGACCCCAATACGGGAGGATTTTTACGGCTCTAGCAGTGATTCCGAAACACATTCATTTCATGTTCACATGCACCACCATGCACACAGAGCAGCCAAGCATGCATGCAACCATGCAATCACACAGAGCAGCCACACATGCAACCATGCAACCACACAGAGCAACCATGCAACCACACAGAACAGCCATGCATGCAACCTGCACCACACAGAGCAGCCATGCATGCAACCATGCAACCACACAGAGCAACCATGCAACCACACAGAGCAACCATGCAACCACACAGAGCAGCCATGCATGCAACCTGCACCACACAGAGCAGCCACGCATGCAGCAACCATGCAACCACACAGAGCACCCACGCATGCAGCAACCATGCAACCACACAGAGCAGCCACGCATGCAACCATGCAACCACACAGATCAGCCACACATGCAGCAACCATGCAACCATACAGAGCAGCCACGCATGCAGCAACCATGCAACCACAAGCACTAGAGTTCTCGTCCTGTTCTCAAATGAAAGAGCTCGCAAAATGAATCGAGGCAGTTTTTCTTTTCTCATTTGTACACATTATCATGACAATTATGGAAGGGAGGGGGTGAGAGAGAGAGAGAGAGAGAGAGAGAGAGAGAGAGAGAGAGAGAGAGAGAAGAGGGCCCGTCAGAGGGAGAAACCAAATTGCACATGGGTATAAATAAAACAAAAAGCAGAGAAAGGCAGCTCAAATAGTGCAAGACGGCGAGCCGAGCGGCGAAATAAAATAAAGCATTTAAGCTGCGAACGATGCTTAACCACGCGGTCCAATAGCCTCGCAGCCGAGAGCCCTCTCTCTCTCTCTCTCTCTCTCTCTCTCCTCCCCATCTCTCTCTCTCTCTCTCTCTCTCTCTCTCTCTCTCAGCAATCTCTCTCTCGTTCTCTCTCTCGTATGACGGACTTAATTGCCACTATCAGTGTTGAGATATAACATTCATCTAGGGGGGTTCATGCTCGACTTCACCACGGTCTGGTCCGTTATGGTGGTGGAGGTGGTGGGGGAGGTGGTGGTGGGGGTGGTGGGGGAGGTGGTGGGGGAGGTGGAGGAGGGCCTTCAAGGGGCTGCTTGGGTCGCTCCTCCAACCAACGACACCTTGAAATAATGATGAGAGGGATTAGAAATGGACGACAGAGGAGAGAGAGAGAGAGAGAGAGAGAAAGAGAGAGAGAGAGAGAGAGGTATAGCCTTGGCGCTCACATTGTTGGAAAACGGGAAGGTTTCCTAGAAGTGCTACAGCTGATGAGCGGCTGCCGGTCTAGTAGGTTCAGGTCTAGGTTCAGGTCTAGGTTCAGGTCTAGGTTCAGGTCTAGGTTCAGGTCTAGGTTCAGGCAACAAACACACGGATGGACGAGGCCGAATGTTTGGTTTTGTTTTTTAGGTTGGTGCCTCGCATGGGTTTCCCCCCTCCGCCATCGGTGTATGAATGTGCGTGTGTGGGTGAATGCAATGCACAATCTATATGTAAGCGTTATATAAATGCACCATTTAGGTGGGATATATACCTGTATATACGCTCACCCCAATGGACTAATCTTCATGGGTCTTTGAAAACCTGCAGCTCGTCAGACTAACACCCCCCCCCCCCCCCCCCCCCCCCCCCCCCCCCGCTGGGCGTATAGGTGTAAGGTTACGGATGGCCAAACAATCGCACCCATTGTGCTCCCACCCTTAAACACAACAAAAACAAAGCCGAGACATCGCTGACATTCAGCCTACGCCCCCCCCCCCCCACCCCCCTTCCAATAACACCCCCCCCCCCCCTCCCCCCCAACCTTGACTCACAACTCAAGTCAGGTGGAACTCGCAAAGGCACGAGACCACCACCATAAATGGATTACGGTGTGATTACGCGCTGAAGGAAATAAAACCTGATCACACCTGCAGTGAACATGAAAAAAAGGCCACCGGCGGCCGGTGGACATAAAGCACATAACATGACATAACATGGCGGTCCCTGACTGTGATCGAGGCTAGAAGATGTTGCTTTCATCACACAAGCAAATAGTTATTTACTTCCTTACGGGGATGAGGGGGCGGAGGGATATCAAAACACGATTTAATTTCTTTAATCCATTAAGACCCGAGACCGTATTCTACAAAATGTCTTCTAAATCATGACAGTTTTCAGAAAAGATGTTTCTATGTCGGTGGTTCTCAAACTATTTCATGTCATGGACGCCAAATATTATTATGTAATTGTCCCGTCCCCGTCCCCCCAGGGACCGCCTCAAAAGCAAATAGAGAAACGTTTGCTGTGAAAGAATATATATTCAAAGACTTGTGCCTCATTTTTCACGATTTTTCAAAAAATAGCTGTTCTACAAGCTCGAGCTGGTAGATATGCTATTATTTCAACAGCTCAAGTAATAAAATAATGATTAAAGTGATTAAAAAGCTATAAGGGTGACACAGACGCGCGGTCAGGACTCAACGGGTTAAGATGTGGTTCTTTCCATCCGATTTGCGGAACGGATTCGCCTCGCAAACACGGATATACGGAAGGAGGGAGAGAGACCCTACGTCTGTGTATTCCATTAAATCTATTAAAGCTCCTCGCATTATATCATAGTGCCTACTGCACAATGGGATCCTTTCAAGGGCAGTCTCCTGGGAGGGCCAACAAAGGGCCCTCTCTTTCAGTGGGAGAGCAGTCAAATAATTCAGAAATAGCCAAACGCTATTATGTGTGTGAGTGTGTGCGTGTAGTGTGCGTGTGCATGTGTGTGTCTCTTGCTTGTTTTGCTTTTTTCTAAGAGTGCCCACGAGGGCACAATTTCAGAAAAGTCAAGGGGAGCAGAAAAAGAGAGTCCAAAAAAAAGGAGCAAGTGAAGTGAGGAGATGAAATGGAGCAGCGAAGGCTATCTGCTTTCTTCCTCACAAGTGGCTGTTTAAAAAGAGACACGTATGGAGGACACGGTTCTTTGCTAGCGAGTGCTGTAGCTCAGTTGTTGTGCAGCGACTACTACAGGGAAGGGAACCCATGGCTGTGTAGAAGCACCATGCATGGACGGTCAAATCCTGATTCTAAATAGGTCCTATATGCACTGCAGCCTAGCATATAGAGCACCCATCCAAATCTGACGTCATTATCGCTAGAGGGCACATTTTCGATAGAAACAGATCATATACGAGTGACTGACTGTCGCAAACGATACAGAGACGCCTCTCTGACAATAACGCAGAGACAGCTTGTTTATTTTTGGACCACAATGAAATGAAATTACTTCCGTGAACCCCTTGGAACCAGGGGATGAGCGAGTGACGTCAGGACTTCGGCGCTCTATTTGTAAAGAAATTGGGCCTCTTCCTTGAGTTCCTTCACAGGAACTATACAAACACGCTGTGTAGCTTTGCATCTTTGCATCTCTGCCCATGTGAACACAGACGCGTGCACACACACGCACACGCACACGCACACACACACACACACACACACACACACACACACACACACACACACACACACACACATACATACACGGTGTGCATCATTGGAATGTTTTGCTATAAATAGTTGAGAAAACAACTTCTGCCGTATAGACAAACAGCTTGGGAAAGAACGAACGCAATGTATTATCTTTGGCTCCGTTGCTCTCTGGCATTCAAATGTTGTCACCGTGCGAAGTGGCAGCCTTGTTGGGGCTGTTCTCTCCAGAACCCATCCAACAGGGCTGTCACCAATCATGACATTTTACTTGATGATTAATGCATTCTGGGCGGGAACCCCCTTTTGGTGTTTTAAGCATTATGTCATTCTTTAGCTAGTGAAAAATCGCGAAAATGTGGTGCAAATCTTTATATATATTCTTTCAGAGTGACCGTTTTAACTCAAATATTTGCTTCTGGAAAGTCACTGGAACAACATATTTTCAGATGGGGGGGGGGGCAGCCAATTAAATATAGTTTTGGCTGTCCTTGACATGAAGAACCACTGACATAGAAACATAGGTTTTAGACACAGGATTTAGAAGACATTTGTAGAATCTAAATGGGTTAATTGACATTGAACATTGGAACATAATGAATTAAAATGACATGGTCTGTTGGCCTATTAGGCTTTGTAAACAAATATTGCACACAGGGCAGATATGACAAAAAACTAAAGAATATAAAATAAATAGTTTAAGCTTATACTTTTATACCACCTACAAGTTCTAGATCTGCTATTTCCTCTATCTTTGGAAAATGCTTGAAAATGTACGGACAGTTTTGAGCGTGGAAGCGACGACTATGCTCCGTGATTCAGATTAACTCAAATAATTGCAGTTATAGGCGATTGGCCCAGACTGTATGGAACACAATAAAAACCTACACGTTCACTTAAACCTGAGAGGGTGGAAAAGGAACCACGGGTGTATGGGTTTGTTCTGACATACTAATAGGGGATTCACACTATGGTCCCGGGTGCGCACTCGGGACCACTTGGCAGATGTTGTGGTAGTGTGAATGATGCGTACCGTTCCCGGGAGCGGATCGCCCAACCGTCCCCGGGACCGCATGGGGGGAGGGTCTCTGGACCGTTGAAGTGTATTCAGATACGGATCGTTCCAATGTGAATGCATGCAGTCGACGAGCCAAGCGTCAACAAAAAAAAAAACACAGCCTCTGCACGATGCGTAACACCAGCGCATTTCTCAACGCCGCCTTCTCCTTTGAATCTGCTTATACGCGCAGCACCGCGCTGATCTTATTCTGCGGACTACACGTGGCTCTTGGGCTTTGCTTGGCACAGTTTCCAAAGTAAAACGAAATAATAATAATGCTAAAGTAGAATCCATAGCAAACTAATACACTGGAGCACAGAACTGACTGACACAGTGAATAGCAGGGAGGCTGACAAGTAGTATAACGGCAAAAAGCCAAAGAGGCAATGCAATTCAGTGTGTCTGGATTTATTTGAGACAATGTCGCACAGTTGATGGTCAGTGTCCGTGCGCGCCAGCCATCAAGCACACCGTCATCAGGAGGATTAAAGTGTACCCGGGTGCGCTGTTGAATCTCGGGCAATGTGAATCATGGCCATCGGGGACCAGGCAACCGTATTCGAAAACGGTTCCAATGAAACGGATTCAGTCCGTCTCAGTGTGAATCCCCTATTAGAGTCCCACATGTAGGCATTAGTCTGACACCCCTAAACCCTAACCTAACCCTAACCCTAACCCTAACCTCACAGGGAAACCACAGGAGTCTTAACCCGCAACGCAATGTGTCTTAACCGGCCATGCATGACCTGGGCCGTGGCTCAGCGGTCCAGGCACCTTGGCTGGTAGTCCAGTCTGGCAGTGTGCCGCAGGTTCGACTCCCGATCCCGATCCTTTACTGCATTTCTTCCCCCCATCTCTCTCCTCCATTTTCACTCAGCCTACTATCTGTCCCTTTTTTTTCCTACTCTGGATTTTCACTGTACAGTCTGTACAGTAAATTCCCAGGAATACATCCTCCCCCCCGGTATAGAAACATGCATGGATGTGGTGGTGGTGGGATCTCTCTCTCTCTCTCTGGGTCCTGTATTTAAATGTAAATGTACCTTACAGCACACTCTCCCTCTCTGTCAATAGGGCTCAAAATAATTCGCCGCCTATTCATCGGCTGTGCTGACTCCACATCCATGCATGCAATGCAGCCTCTCTCTCTCTCTCTCTCTCTCTCTCTCTCTCTCTGCCTGCCACCAGTGCTCAGGCAGACTTTTCTATTACCAATCTAATTGCACATTCCACCCTGACAAGGGCTCATTAAACCTTAATTATACACATGTTGTTTTCTACAAACATCTCCATTTGGGTCTCTCTCTCTCTCTCTCTCTCTCTCTCTCTCTCTCTCCTCTCTCTCTCTCTCTCTGGCAGAACGTGTAATTGTTCAGCGGGGACGAGGAGCCCAGCGGAGATTTTTCAGCTGATTGAGCGCGAACGAGGGAGAGAGAGAGAGAGAGAGACAGAGAGACAGATAGAGAGAGAGAGAGAGAGAGACAGAGAGACAGAGAGAGGGAGAGGGATAGAGAGAGAGAGACAGAGAGACAGAGAGAGGGAGAGGGATAGAGAGAGAGAGACAGAGAGACAGAGAGACAGAGACAGAGACAGAGACAGAGACAGAGACAGAGACAGAGACAGAGACAGAGACAGAGACAGAGACAGAGACAGAGACAGAGACAGAGACAGAGACAGAGACAGAGGGAGAGAGAGAAGGGGGATAAATGAGGAATAGAGAGCAGAAATTGTACAAAAAAATAATAATAATATTAATAACAAGTGTTCCGATCAGGCCCCCAAAACGGCTGGCTGCCCCACCCACCCACCCACCCTACTGGCCAGAGCTAGAACTACAGGCGGGCGGGGCAAAATACAAGGTTCATGGTTGTCTTCATTTGTGACCAGATTTGACTGAGAGCCTGCATGCCATCGTGTAAATTACAGCTTTGCACCATCTTTCTAAAATGAGTTAATAGCACAGGCAAACTCTTCACATATTAGAGGATGTCTGAAAAAAGTGTCAGAGCTGAACACATGTAAATATGAAATAAATGTAACATGTAGCTATAGTGTAATGTTAGAGACCAAAGAAATGAACCTTTCAAGCCCGTTTTCTCAACTCGCTGTTTCTCTGCAAGACATTATTCTATAAGCCATATCTCCAAAACTGGTGGGTCAAACTGAACAACCAATATGTCAATTTGAAGCTATGATTCTCTGCTTTCATATGACATGAAAAATCCAAAAAATCCAATGGCAGTCCCTCAGTCAAATTTGGTCACATTTGTCTCCCTCAGGAAGAAGAAAGGTGAACATATGGACGTTCACTTCAGGGAGATACCGTGCATTTCAAAATGCAAACTGGGTCTCCCAGCAACGCACGCCAACCAATTATATATGGAGCCGACAGAGAGACTGTCAAGTCTTCAGAGTCCTTCAAAACGCCACGGAGCAAACTTCCATGCATTGGAATGATATAGCTGGGGGCGGGGCTGTCCGCAATCTAGCTTATAGGCTAACTATGGTTCCCGATGGATCCAATATAGAGCGCCAAACGTTTTTACTCTATGGAGAATAACATGGGGTCATCTTCTTAACCCAATTAGACCTGAAACCGATTCTTCTAAATCCTGACAGTTTTCTGAAAAACCCATGTTTCTATGTGTCAGCGGTTCTCAAACCTTTTCATGTCAAGGACCCCCAAAAATAATTGTAATTGAATCTTGTATTGTAATCTGAAAATATGTTGTTCCCAGGGACCCCCGCAGAAAAACGTTCGCTCTGAAAGAATATATATTCAATGATTCGTGCCACATTTTCACGATTAAAATAAAATAGCAGATCTCAGAGTGCCGCGCTATGAGCTTTGTAGATCTGCTATTTTTCAATAGCTAAAGTATATATATCCTTCCTTATAACACCAAAAGGGGTTCCCGTTCTGAATGGGTTAACAAAATAACTGCTCATTAACTGCCAATTAGAATCCAACCGGCAACCCACTTTTGGACGGAACGCTCAAGTCGTATAAGCTTTATCAAACCGGATCGCTGTTTTTTTTTTTTTTTTGCTTGTCCTCTCCTTCTTCAGTGATCCATAGCCCGGCTTTGCGCGTGCGCAGAGAGAGAGAGAGAGAGAGAGAGAGAGAGAGAGAGAGAGAGAGAGAGAGAGAGAGAGAGAGAGAGAGAGAGAGAGAGAGAGAGAGAGAAATAAAGTGGTCTGCGAGAGTGATGGGGAGAGAGAGGGTGGACATAGAAGGAGAGTGAGGATGAGAAAGAGAAGAGAGAGAGATAGGAGAGAAGGGGGATGAAGAGAGTAAGCGAAAGAGGAAGGGAGAGCGAGGGAGAAAGTAGAGAGAGAGAGGGATAAAGTGGTATAGAGAGCGAGAGTGATGGAGAGAGAGAGAAAGAGAGAGGGTGGAGGTAGAAGGAGAGGGAGGATGAGAGAGAGAGAGAGAGAGAGATAGAGAGAGACAGAGAGAGACAGAGAGAGACAGAGAGAGAGAGAGAGAGAGAGATAGAGAGGAGAGATAGAGAGAGACAGAGAGACAGAGAGAGAGAGACAGAGAGAGACAGAGAGAGAGAGAGATAGAGAGAGAGGAGAGATAGAGAGAGAGAGAGAGACAGAGACAGAGAGAGACAGAGAGAGAGAGAGAGAGAGAGAGTATAGTAGTGGAAGTAGGTCATTTCTCTACATAAACAAGGCATGGTTGCTAAAATAATATACCCATCCAGTGGAAGTAATGCCAAACAAGCCAGTAGAATGTGGAGCTCATGCAATATTTACAGAGCACTAATACATAGATGGATGGAAGGCAGCTAGCAGCTCCGTTCCTCTGCTGTAGCCTATGCTGCATGCAGCCTCCCCCCCTCCCCTTGTGCACCCCCCGCCCCTCCCTCCCCTTGCGTCCCGTCCCCCCAATTGCAAATCCAGAGGTCTAGTTAATTTTATTTTCCCCCTTCTTCAAACCGCCCACTTTTGAATTTCACACGAGAAGCGCTTAATTTATATATACTGTATATATATATATATATATATATATATATATATATATATTGTACAGTACAATACCACTCACTTCAGACGGGTCTGATTTTCCCCCCTTTCCTGTGCCTCTGCGCGCCTCTCTCTCTCTCTCTCTCTCTCTCTCTCTCTACCATACTTTATTTCTTTCTCTCCCTCTTCCTCGCCCGCACCCCGCTTGTTATACATTTTAATGCGGGAGAGCTTTTAATCCAGAGACTCTTTGAGTCGATATAATGCTGGGAAAGAATCCAGCCTTTTTATAAAAGCCTCCTTTAAACTTCCATGCTGTAGAAGGTCACCGAGCACTTGTTCCATGTCGGGGTCCCAGCGTGAGGCTCCCGCAGGCTCCAAACTTAAAGTCTGTCTGTCTGTCTGTCTGTCTGTCTGTCTGTCTGTCTGTCTGTCTGTCTGTCTGTCTGTCTGTCGACTCCACCCCCAACCCCTTCACTTATACACCATGGCTGATACCAGCTACTGTACATGTAAGGCTAATAAAGCATAAGGAAAAGACATGGGGAATAACTGTGGGGTTTGTACTGTAAGTTCACAGCCCTGCAGATCACGCTGTGTGGCTCAACATGGAGCTGTGAAAATAAATGCTATTTTTGGAATTTCTTTGGCTTTCTTGTTGTGCTTTGGATATAGTATATGAGTGCGTGTGGCACTCTTGTATATGTCTGCTATTTTTGATTTTTTTTTTTTAATCTCTCGCAAATATATTCTTTCACAGCGAACGTTATAACTCAACTCTTTGCTTCTGCGGGGTCCCTGGAACAACATATTTTCAGATGGGGGTCGGTGGCCAATTACATATCATTTTTGGGGGAACTTGACATGAAAATGTTTGAGAACCACTGACGTATATAGAAACATGGGTTTTTCAGAAAACGGTGAGGTCAAAATGGGTTAAGCAACGTTAAACTCACTTTGCTACTCACTGGATTTGCCACTCACATTATGCATGTGCATATGTACAGTATACCCTCTATATTATAAAGAACTATAGGCCTATACTTTACCACCCTCTAAGAGCCCAGCTGTCTGTGCCAAACCCCAAAGATCCATCCTATCCCCCCCATGTCATCCCTCTATTGTTGACAGACAGTGACTGTACAGTACTGCATGTATGCATCATTGATATATAAGCTGCCCAACAGCCAAAAACAAACAAATTAGAGAAAAATGAGTAAAGCCCAATTCATACTCTAGCCAAAAATAGCAGATCCACAAGTTTTATTTTATTTTATTTGCTCATCTTTAAATGTTGATTTTAAATGAATTGATGAATTGAAAATGGAGAAATCGTAGTGCTTTTTTGTATAGTTATATCCTCAGTATAGCAGATTTTGTATTGTATCGTTTGAACTGTAACAAATGTACATACATGTAAATAACATTTTCAATCAATCAATCAAACTTTGGCTTAAAATATTCTCAATGTTCTATTATTAATGTCGAGCTATAGCTTACTTTTCAATACATTCTTAGGGGGAGCTCTAAAAACAAAACAACAAAAAAACAGTGCTTTCACAGGAGGCATTCTCTGTCGGATTTGTTTGTTTATTCCATTTTCTATAGTTTTATACGTATATTCCATTCTTAGCACAATTACTGTAAAACATCAGATCACGTTGGCAGTGACATCAAAGCAGAGTTCTCGCCGGCGCATCGCGAGCCGTGTCGACGTAAACAAACATGACATATTAAGAAGTAAAATGACTCATTCTTATCATCCCCAACCAAACAAAATCTGGAATAAACACTAATTATATCGAACCTGCGCCCCGTCCCGAATCTGGGGTGTTTGTGTGTGTGTAGTGTGTGTGTGTGTGTGTGTGTGTGAATGCAGTGTGACTGTGTGTGTGTGTGTGTGTGTGTGTGTGTGTGTGTGTGTGTGTGTGTGTGTGTGTGTGTGTGTGTGTGTGTGTGACTGCAGTGTGACTGTGTGTGTGTGTGTGTGTGTGTGTGTGTGTGTGTGTGTGTGTGTGTGTGTGTGTGTGTGTGTGTGCAATGTCTGTCACATTCCTCTCCCATGCTGCGTTGCCTTAATAGGCAGACTCTTAGATATTCGCTACAGAATAGCACTCATGCAATATTAATGTCACACCGAAAATATGGAATCCGGAGCTCCCCTCCCTCCCCACCACTCCACTCCATCTCTCACTCTCTACATAATTGACTATATGCAAGGCTCCAAATCAGCTAGGAGGGAAAAATAAAATAAAAAACATGGGATAAGGAGAATACTAGGGGACGGGGAGAGAGAGTGAGAGAGCGGGAGTGGGTGGGGGTGGGGGGGGTGGTGTCAGCCGATTGGGAGAGAGTGGAGAGAAGAAGAAGATATACCATTGAAAAATAAGAGGGGGGGGGGGGGGGGGTCCAAGGGGTCTCGAAATGATCCTGTCGTTCAAACGTGGAAGCTTGTGTATCACAGTGTCAAGACCGGAGAAGTGTCGGGGGGGAAAACAATAATATCCCATTTAGGCCCGACATCGAAATTTAAAAAATGTCTTCTAAATCCTGACAGTTTTCTGAAATACCTACGTTTCTATATCAGTGGTGCTCAATATTTCATGTCAAGGACCTCAATATTTTTATGTAATTGGCCGTCGACCCCCATCTGAAAATATTATGTTGTTCCAGGGACCTCCCAGAAGCCAAGGCGCTTTACATACCGGTACATTCAGACACAGTGATGGCGGAGGAAACCATGCACCAACCTTCACATCGGGAACAATTAGGGGTTCAGAGTCTGTCTTGCTCAAGGACACTTCGACACCAACTCTGGGGGACACCGGGATCGAACTGGCAACCTTACGGTTACTATCTGGCCACTCTACCCCTGAGCCACTGCCACTCAGGGGTAGACTAGACTGATATACTTTGTCCTAATTAAGTTGGTGTCAACTTGCCAAAAATAGCCGATCTACAAGCTCACATGCACAAGAGACTTGTTATTCTATTTCATACTATTTAGTTTATTTGATATTGTTGTCCTGTACAAACTAATAAAGGCTACATTATATAAGTCTACACAATGTAGAGTAAGAGATACAATGTGGGTTTAATACAGCCTCTGCCAAGAGACACAATGTGTTGGAAAAGTTCCGTGAACTCTTTGTTATTGGATTCGATATGCGAGTCATTGTGAATGTCATTTCGGAACAAATGTCTTTGTAATGCAATTGCTCACAGGACACACACACACACACACACACACACACACACACACACACACACACACACACACACACACACACACACACACACACACACACACACACACACACACACACACACACACACACACACACACACACACACACACACACACACACACACACACACACACCATGCCAGAGAGAACGGGAGAAAGCTACCAACGAGACACACCAGAAATAGATCAGTGATTTTCAACCTTTTTTTATTTTTATTTCAAGGATCCTCGATAAGACTGTCTTTGATCTTTGAGACCCGAAATCTACGCTGGTAAAATCGTCGTGTTCATTTTAACTCTGAGAATGTACGTGCGACGGTACGGAAACGGAGTTTGCATCCTCTAAAACTCTGACAATGTATAGTGGTTCCATGTGTACACTCTTTTTGAGTGGTGCAACCACTCCTACAACCAGCAATGTCCGTGTTCACCTATGTACAGTATGTATGTATGTATTAATGAGCACGAGTATGACTGAGTACCAGAAACAGAGAGAGAGATAGTAGTAGTAGTAGTCCACACCCACAACACCAGAGGGAGTGCAACAAACCATGTACAACCCAGATTCGGCACAAACAAGGGACTAAATTATTTTCGCTCCTATGCCACCAAAATGTGGAACGCCCTAACAACAGTCATTAAGACATGTGAATCCCTTGACTCCTTCAAAACCGCTCTCAAAGGGCACCTACGGATGGCTGCATTTCGAAACTGGCCTCTGTAAAATCTGAATCCCCCCCCACCCCCCCACCCCATTTTCCCTCACTGTATATTGTATCTTTTCCCTTTTTTGCTTCCCATATGATGAATTCCTGTTCTGTTCTTTAGCTACATAGAAATGTCTATTTGTATGTCTCTAAATGTTTGTATGTCTTTAAATGTTTTGATGAATTGAACAATGTGGACCCTGTTGTAAACAAGTGTAATGCTTAATTGGGTCGTCCACTCACAGTTGACAGTCTTTGTATTGAGTTTGTGCTTAAAATGTACTGTAAATTCTACAAACTGTTAATAAATATTTCAATCAATCAAAGTATTAGTGATGCACTGTTGCCTGCTATTGAGAGAGAGAGAGAGACCTCTGCAAAAAGGGGTAGACTGTATGGGCATGTAGAACCATACTCGACTTTGAGAGAAGAAAAAAGGTTACAAGGGCACTGCGTGTGCGTGCGTGCGTGTGTGCGTGCGTGCGTTGCATGAGGGAGAGGGGAGGGGGGGCATGAGCGCACCTTGACAGGAAACACAGAGGTGAAGAGGCAGGGGCTTGACTGAAGTTATTTTCACCGAAAGAATTCAAGATGCACGTCTGTTCGGGGGGGGGGGGGGGGTGTTGGGGGGGCAAACGGAAGTACAGAACCGCTCGTAACTGAATTGGGGGTGCTGCTGAGAGAGACAGAGACAGAGACAGAGAGGGGGGGGGGGGGTGAGGTAGAGAAGAGATAGTGATCTGGTAAAATAAAAGTGGGCAGGAGGGGAGGAGGGGGGGGTGTAGAGGTGGCGGTGAACCATAAACTATAAGTACATTTACTCAATTACTGTACTTATAAGTACCATGTTGAGGTTAAATTACTCATTTGAGTGTTTACGTAGAGGATCTTTTTTTTCTTCCTTTTACTCCACTACAATTATTTGACAGCTTGTGTCAAGTTTGGAATATTCGTACCAAACATGCCTTATTAACCACTTATGCCCTATATTCATTGCATACAGAACACAGCTGATCTACAAGCTCCCAAGTTGCTTGTACAGTATATTTTAATTTTTTACAATTTGTAGCACTTTTTACTTTGTTATGCTGACTGACATGTACTGTACCGTGCACCTTGCCATGGACTCACTCTCTCTCTCACCCAGTGGTGGAAACACTGTTGTTTTTGTCGACTAAAACTGAGGCGAAAAATGTCCGTCGACTACCTTTTTTCACTGACGAAAACAAAATGGAAACTAAATGAAAACCAAGCTATGATGACTAAAACTAAGTAACAATTTCGTCAACATCTAATAACTACTGTAGACTAAAATGTTAGGAAAGGACTACAAGAGATCCAGTATAAGTCATTTTACACTTGGTTGCATGCTGAAAATAGCAGATCTACAAGCTCACAACGCATCGCGGTGCGCAACGTGTTGTGAGCTTGGAAATGTATAGGCTGAAGTGTTTAATGCATGTTATAATAATCAAAGTAAGTTGCTACTATAAGCTTTTCAAATCAATGTAGTGGAGTAAAAGTACAATATTTGCCTCTGAGATGTTAGTGGAGTAGAAGTAAAATTGGAAATACTCAAGTAAAGTACAAATGCCTCAAAACTGTACTTACAGTACAGTAATTAAGTACTACTTACAGTATTTACTTTACACCACGTCCACTGCTGATAACGGCAATGGAAAAGTGTCTGGCTTCCTCCATGCATGCTCACTGTTGCTTCGTGTGTGTGTGTGTGTGTGTGTGTGTGTGTGTGTGTGTGTGTGTGTGTGTGTGTGTGTGTGTGTGTGTGTGTGTGTGTGTGCGCACGTGCGTGTGTGCGTGTGCTGCCGTTGTTGGTATACCAACTGGAGTTCCACACCGCAGGTATAACGAATGATGACACCCACCCCGGAAAAGGAGAAGTATGTGAACCCAAACGACTCAAACCGCTTCAACCAGTGAGGTCAAAGGTCTTCGAAGACCTTCCTGAGAGACGTCGAAAGAACCAGCTTTATTGTTCTGTGACAATAAAGCTGATTCTTTCAACGTCTTTCAGGCTAATGAGGACCTCTTTTGGTAGCCGGCGACAGTATAGTGACAGTTGAGAGAGACACAAATTGTGGTGGAGAGAGGTTATACTGATATATATTCGACTAAAATGTATTTTGATGCCGTCGTAATGGCTGATTTTACACAGAAAATAGCTGATCTACAAGCTCACAACGCGCCACGCACGTTGTGAGCTTGTAGATCGGCTACTTTCAGCATGCAACCAAACTTGTCTTTTATGACTGGATCTCTTCTCTTGTCCACTAGTCCCTCCGACCTCCCTAACATTTTAGTCTAGTTTGAATTTATTGACAAAATCGTCAGTATATAAGTCCTAGTTTTAGTCATCATAGCTTAGTTTTCATTTAGTTTCCATTTTAGTTTTCGTCAGTGGAAAAAGGTAGTCGATGAAGCCTCTTACTGTAACTCCATTGGGCCCTCAAACTGTCAGCTATAAAGCAGCTAACTCCACCACCTCTCCGCCTCTCAAACTGTCTGCTAAAGCAGCTAACTCCACCACCTCTCCGCCTCTCATGCAAGTAATTGGCAATATATAATGTCACAACACCAACTTTGATGAGTCAGTATTGCTTTGTTTTTTGTTTTAAAAATAAGATTTTCTTAATTTCCTGAAAAATGAACATTTTGGAATTAAGTGGTTTATTCGATCCCGACAGCAGAGATATGAAATAATTCTAAATAAAAGCATGTTGTTCAGCACATCTGACTGCTTGACTTGACTGATGGTAAATGTGTCGTGTTGTGCAGTAATATAGAAAGGTTTGACGCATCGCAATGCATCGTACAATTACAATTTAGGCATTCATCAGATGCTCTATAATCCAGAAAGGTAATACATCATGAATCATATGTAAGCTAAGAACCTTACAGTGGAATATCTATATAATGAAACTATGCATATACTAGTGCTATGTCTACATAAAATGATATCTAAGTTACATAATTTGAGCCTTTGCATAAGGCTGTAAGGTCGTCGAGGCTATAGGAGAAAGTAGCAAGGCTAAGACGTGGCTTGAGATTGTATTGTATTCTACAGTATAGTTCTGATTGCACTCCATAGTTTTGGAGCCAGAAGGGAGAAGAATTGAATTGAATCATTACCTGGTGAATCCCAATCGAATTCACTTGTGTGGGCAGTGCCAGCGATGCACATCCCTATTACATCGGGATATTTGAAAATAGTCGATCTACAAACAAGCTCACGACACGTTGCGATGTGTTGCGTTGTTTTCAGATGTTGGGGGTGTCTGTCTGTACATAGGCTTTTCATTTGGGGGTCCTCGACTTGACATGAAAGCTTTACAAAAAAGCATACATGCCCCAAGGTGGCTTATAACAAGCAGACAG
>NC_139703.1:17789429-17849429 GCF_964188405.1 Protomyctophum parallelum | reverse complement strand
AATTTATATACCTTAGAGTTGTTGCGTGGAAATAATAATAAAAAAGTCCCCGTCCATTCTGTGTTGCCTAGAACTGGAGGTCCGAAGAAAAATCAGTATTGCATTATTATACATCTTTGTAATGTCACTGAGATATGTACTTAATATGTACATAATGTTAATGATTTGTTTTCCCTTTAAGTACAGTACTTAAGTAAATGTACTTAGTTACTTTCAAAATTCCACACCACTACCTGCTGGGCAACAACAGGCTTTCAGTTTTATTTTATTTATAGAGTCGACCATAAACGCACCGTCACAGGTTGCACTTAAATGGGCCCAGGTGTGCAGTGATTAGCAAGCATGTGAAAACCAAACACGAGCAATGAAGTTCAAATCTCCAGGGGTTCTATTTTCGTCCATGCTAAACCCTTTATCCCTAAACTACTTCGCCTTTTTTATATAGTTAAAATAGCCAGTCTACAAGCTCACAACGTGTCGCCGTAGATTGGCTATTTTAACTATTCAAAAAGGTTCCGTTCCCCCTTCCGTTCCCTCCCCAAAAAACCGGGAGGCATAATCTTCCATTCTTACCTCACGCTGCAGGTCACGCTAAAGTCTCTCTAGAAGCGTTTATATTCCAAAACGAGAGGCATGCTGAAGTCAGAAATGAAGACATTGTCCTAATGGTGAAAACCATGGAGAGTTCCCTAGATTAGGAGTTACGAGCAATTCTTTTGGAGCCGTAAACCAAGGACTATTAAATGAGGACGGGAGGCGAAGACCGTGCGGTGGACTCCATGTTGCTCCCCGGAAGGAAAGAAACATGCGCAATGTGAGACCAAGGAAGCTGAACGCGGAAGTGTTGGCTGCATATAGCCATGTTTCTTTCCTTCCAGGGAGCAACATGGAGTCCACCGTATACGGTCTTCGCTTCCTGTCCTCATCCTTGCCGTAAACAAGGAAGTGAACGGCAGCCGCGCATGCGCAAAACAACAAGGAGTACGGTGCAGAAGGAGAGGCCAATTTTTTTTTTTATAAAACTTTTTTCCACACGTTGAGAATCACCAGTGTGTTAAGACACACTGTATGAAGCGACATGACTCAAGAGGATAGACACTCTAGGCAAACAGGATAGATTAAGCTTAAGCACTGTCATGCAAAGTAGCGCATTAGCATAAATAATGACGGCGGCCGGCGGGTTGCTGTAATTAGTGCAGGCAGCGTAGGAGAGTGTAGACAGACAGTACACATGGTGTGGGCGATGATTCCTCCCCAGGCAGGGTGAGACTATACTTGCTGCGTAAGGATTTGATGCTCATTATGAAGGGAAAGAGGGATCAATGAATGGTCAGTCAGTCTGCAGTGGCCATCTTGTCGATTTGCTTCATATATAATGATGAGTCGACGCTTATACGGACGTGAACTATATTCCGCGTTCACCTCTCCTCATCTCTGCTCTGTCCTGAAAAAGCTAACGGGCACTCTGGATGCGTGGGACTATAGTACTGTAAATGTGCGAGTTAAGAGATGGAGTGCAGTGATACTTGTTTCTGTTTTGTATATGGAGTTAGCATTGCTCTAATACAAGGGTTATAATATTCAAACATGTCTTCCCTGTGTATTTTTTGGTTTCTTCCTGAAAGCTTTGAAAGCCATTGAGTCAAAAAGGCCCAATCGAAATACACCACTTAGTGACATCATAACCCCTCCATCGCCATTATCATACAACACACAGAGGCTATTGAGTATTTAATCTGCTATTTTCATTTGTGCTTGTTTTCATAGACCTGGCAACTTGTTTCTCTTGTTTATCTGGCAACACAGCAAGAGGAAGAGGAAGTTAATTATGCACACACAAAACGCAAAGACTTATGGGCTATTGAGTATTTAAGCCGTGACGTAAGTGCTACTCCAGAGCTACTTCCGGGTCCTACTGTTTGTGTCACTTTTGTGTCCCCATAGAGTTATACTGGGTCCCTCCGTCAGACTAAATCTGAGACTAAAACAACCACTAAAGTCTCATTTTACCGCTTTCCTTGCAACAACAAAGCTACTGTATTGGTCTCCCAAATCTGGCTGTGACAGGCCGTCTGCCCCACACTGAATACTATCGCCATTTTATTTCATTGTGTCAACTAAATCCTCCATTAGAGATCGTATTATTGCAAACTAGATTCAACATACTCAACCCAGCACACATTCTAAATATGCCCCCGAAATATTGTACTGAGCAAATGGACTGTTACCACCTTCAATAATAATGATAATAGTCTTTCTTGTCTCCACATCATATTATTTTCTTTGTCGTGGACACTTAGGTCATATTCACACCAGAAAGCTTTACTGCAATTAAAACAAATCCTGCTGCGCATTGTCGGAAAGTGCGCTTCGTTTGGCAGGTGTGAAGGCTCAATCGAATCCTAATGCGCACCAAAGAACCTCATTCTACTCCGCCAAAAACAAAACGGGGGGTTCACTTCGCTTCAGAACGCAGTAGAGGGCGGATCACTGCAGGTGTGAATGCATTAAACATAGGGAGTGAATGTACCAATGTGGGATGAAGAAGTTGGTATTTGGCACACGAGAAGGAAAGAGAAGGCATTATTACACAGCAACGCTGAAATATATATTCAATGATTTGAGCCACATTTTTCAAAAATAGCAGACCTACAAGCTCATAGCTTGTAGGTCTTGTAGCTTATTGTAGCTTGTAGCTTATTTTTCAATAGCTAAATTACAACAATGTTTAAAACACCAAAAGGAGTTCCCAGCCAAAATGGATTAAAGCGAACCAAAATGAGTGCTGCTCTTCCCCAGCCATCCTAGGGGTGGGGGTGAGGGTGGGGGGGATCGCTTACGATACGCTAAGTCTGTGGCTGGATGAGGAGTTGTCTTCGTGTGCGTTTGGTCATACAGCTAGCGGAGGCTGTGAGGCAGTACAGGTTATATATACAGCTAGTGGAGGCTGTGAGGCAGTACAGGTCATACAGCTAGCAGAGGCTGTGAGGCAGTACAGGTCATACAGCTAGCGGAGGCTGTGAGGCAGTACAGGTTATATATACAGCTAGCGGAAGCTGTGAGGCAGTACAGGCGCTAAATGAATGTCTCGCGGAACTCGCCCACCTTAAGTAGCCAAAAGTGCCACTGTTAAGTGAATGTTTGATATTTTCTCCTCCAGCGTGTCAGGCTCTAATCTGGCCCCGTGGCATGCCATTACGGTGGGCTAATAACAAATGTCTGCGGCGGCGGGGCCTGGCGGGGACACGGAGAGTGCAGGGGCCTGGGCTGTGCTAACTGGCCCTGACAGACTCATTAGGAGAGCACTGGCAGCAACCGCGCACGGCAGCATGCAGGGCAAACTCCTCACACTTGTTGGCTCACACAGACACAGCAGCATGCAAGAAGGGCTCACTATTATAGCGTAAGGAACAGCATTGTACTTTACGCTTTGTTCCACAGCCGCCGTTGCCTTTGTTTTCTGGATCTCTTCTCTCTCCTTTCACTCTTTCCAACGCCCCCACCAAACATATACCCCCTAAATTCACTCTCTGGGCTGAGAGCCCCTTTTTGAACCTTCGACCACAGTCAGAGAGGTCCGGTTGGAAGCACGTCCACTAGTTTAACCTCACACACTCTCTGCCTCTTAGCCCCCTGAATCGCCTATACAACTCGCAACCAAAACAGCAGCAGCAGCAGGTACAGTAGAGTACAGTAGAGTACAGTGGCAGCTTTTCTATACGGATAACTGACTAACATAAGCAGAAGACTGTAAACTCGTCGTAACTCTGCGGCTCTATATAACTCATCGCCGGCTCACGTTGTCAACACAGGAAGCTGCAGCACATCACAGAGAGCTGCTTACTGTATATGTGTGTGTGTCCCTGTAACTGTTACCGTGCTCGTGTGCAGTGGTGGAAAGTACATTTACTTAAGTACAGTTTGAAGGTATTTGTATCTTTTTTTCTTATATCCTTTTACTTTCTATACTCCACTACATCTCGGAGGGAAATGTTGTACTTTTAACTCCACTACTAGCTACTAGTTACTTTGTAGATTTGGAGTATTATTACAAAACATACATTATCCACCCTATAAATTACATTCTGGTCATTTGAAAATAGACGCTCTTCAAGCTCAGATCGGCAATTTTCAGATTGTATACTTTTTACACAAAAGTTCATTTTGAATCCTGGATAGTATAAATAATAGTATTTAACGATTGAATACCTTTTCCACCACTGGCCGGACGCTATAGCTCATTCTGGATGTTTTAAGCATTGTGTTATACTTTAGCTATTGAAAAATAGCAGATCTACAAGCTCATAGCGCAGCACCGAGTGCTGCGCAACGAGCTTGTAGATCTGTTTTCTTTTAAATCGTGGAAAATGTGGCGCAAATCTTTGAATATATATTATTTCAGAGCGAACGTTTAACTAAAATATTTGCTTCTGGGCGTCCCTGGAACAACATATTTTCAGATGGGGGGTCTTCTGCGGCCAAATACAGATAATTCTGGGGGTCCTTGACAAGACATATTGAGCACCACTGACTGCATAGGTATTTTAGAAAACTGTCATGATTTAGAAGACATTTTGTTGAATCGAGCTCAGGTCTAAATGGGAAATAAGCAACAATGCCTGTGTGTGGGGAACTCTGGGGGGGGGGGGGGGGGTGGGGGGGGACTTCCCCAGGCAGAAAGACGGACAGACAGAAAAGCAAACATTGCCCTGTCGCATGGCTAGGACCGAGCCAATGGCCACATGCCATTGGCTGACCGGGTGGAGAGCAAACACAGAGAGGCCAATGATTGTGGTCAGGATGTTAGAGGACTATATGACAATAGGGGGGATCGAGGTGGGGGGGGGGGGGGGGGGCTGTGATAGCGCTGCTGTCGGGCAGAAACTTCACATTCCTTACTGTACGTCCATGTTTGGTAAATGAATGCGCCACTTCATATTAATCACTTCATATTAATCAAACCAGAGATTGTGAATAAATAAATATGTAGGCTGCCGGTACATTGGATCCATTGGAAAGCAGTTGATTTTTCGGTTTTGGACATGCAAGGTTTTTCCACCCGACAGGTGTGTGTGTGTGTAGTGTATGTGTGGTGTGTGTGTGGTGTGCGTGCGTGCATGCTCGCTTGTGTGTTCCTGCAAGTAAGTGCATATCAGTGTGCACATCTTCGAGTGGAACACTGTGTAAACAAATCCGATACCTCACTATTATTGCCTATACTGACGCTATAGACCACAAACAACAAGTGCGGTGGACTCAGCGGTGGCACATACACATACACACATGCACATACTGTACACACACACACACACACATGCACATACACACACATGCAGTAAGTGGGCAGTGGTGGAACAAAGTACACCCATGTTGGGTCTTAGTAGCAATAGTATAAATACAACAATGTTACATAAGTCAAAGCACAAAGGATATAAGCTAAGGATCTAAGTTCTAAGTACCACACGCAAAAGTAGTCTTTAAAAAAAAATCATAGTATATCATCTTATTGAACGATAACTATTGATCATTAACAACATATAAGTCCTTTTTTGTACAACTGGTATTTTATACAACTGTGTGACCAGATTTGAGAGCCTGCCATCGTAGTCCACTAGCCAGAATGTGAACCCGGACATGTTGAGTACACCACGGTTTTATAATAAATGTTGAGTATAGGTCCCCAGCATGTAGAAACTGCCAGATGTTGAGCAATTTTCAGAATTGGTATAATATGTGACCATAACATTAACAACCTATAAAAGGCAAAATAATAAAAATGTCATCATGCTTTAAGTAGCATGTGACGTGTCAAAATAGGGGGTTTTCATGATGCTGAATCCATTCCAAGAAAAACATTCATTGGGCTAAAAGCGGCCATGCCCAATTGTGCTGACATCATCACATTTGTGATGATGGCAATGGCCGTTTTTAGCCCAACGAGTTTTTTTTTTAAACAAATGCTTGGAATGGATTCAGCATGTAAAAAAACTATGATAAATAGTTTCTTTACAGAAACGACAGGTTTTATAAATCATCCAACATAATTTACCGCTTTTGTTTACATGCGTGTAGCGCTCGTTGACTGTGTTTGTTTGGTTAGCATCCGGGTTAGCCACATGATTGACAACAACGTCATCTGCTTTCCTACTATTCTGATTGGTTGGTATGAACCAATCGCCGAAGACTGCCGGCGCTTTGACCACGCCCATCCCAGAAACTGCTGCCGTGGGGAGGAGGGCTTTCAGTCGAGAATAATGAAGTGAAACGAAATTAAAATTCAGACAGTGTCAGGGCTATATCAATGATGCACACTTAGGTTAGGTAGGGGTAGGGTACGGACAAAGAGCAACACAACAAACTTTATCTTTACTTTTTGAAAACGATACTGCAAAAGGGGATTTTTGCCACTGTTTTTGGACGTCTCAACCCCCCGTCCTATACCGATGCAGGGATATCTCTCCCTCTTCTCTGAGCTAAAGCTGGACATGAGATTCCAAACGGAGCTGGGGTCTCCCCATCTCTACAAACTCTTTAGTGATAGAAAAGTGAATGAATAAATTAATCATGTTCAGCTTGGAAAACCAATTTTATCCAATCAAGAGAAAGAATTGGAGGTGATGAAACATGCTGGAAAATGAGCAGAAGAAATTTGGAACTGGAACACTATAAAATTGAAGCGGATTGATTAATACTCTCTGTTGGAGTTCTCTCTCCTGATTGCAAACAATTTGGTATCCCGACTTGAAAATGCATCGTCCATTTACTGGAGAGCTGAAGAGATGGGGAGGACCCTGATACTGAACAAACGTCGCAGTCCCGCCCCCTACCAGGGCCCAGGAAATGATTATCCGTTCATTTTCCTCAGACATTTAAAAAAGTATTTATTTAAAGACCTTTTAAGCCTCGTACAAAGCCAACTCTTGTCGTGACAAATCATGATAACAAACACATTTTTTCGGGTCGAACAAATAATTAGAAAGAAGAAGAAAACGGCAGGTTACACTTTTTTTGTTGTTTTTACCGTTGGTCGTTACCAATAGAAAGGACAAAGAACTTCGTCCTGGGTGATGGGGGGTGTTAAAAAGACAACCAAAATGCACAACTACAAAACCTATACTTTTATTTCACGTCCCTGATGTGAAAACGTTTGGAGAACCACGTCACTTCTAATAATTCTGCATTTGAAACAAAATGTATGAGTGCAAAGCACTGAAGCCAGCGGAGCAGACAGACATGTATTAGTACTGTTAGTTACAACACAATGTTCAAACAGACAGACATGTATTAGTACTGTTAGTTACAACACAATGTTCGGGGCCTGGAACTTTTTATAGGCACTAGCAGCACTGCACCGCGGGCACAGCAAAGCCCTCGAAGCACAGCTGTGGGGTATTGTTACCTGTAACGTTAGCTGTTGCATGTTATATTATTTACACAGATCGAGACTTAATGGAACACATGTGTTTTGTGAAGCCCACATTCTTCCCAGATTAGCTGAAAGGCCCACATACACCGGGCTCCACCAATGGGAGGAATGCATGCGAGGACCAGACTGGCTTATAGGGGAAACTCTATCACTCAACTCTGGTTATACAGAGCATACATGCGCTGTGCATACTGTACATACACACATGCACGCGCACACACACACACACACACACACACACACACACACACACACACACACACACAAACTTCACTTTTTCATGAGCAGAACACAGAACACATGCATACAGACAGAACGCATGCACATACCGGTATACACATTTTGGTCTCAAATATTAAATCAAGCAATACCTTATACTGTACGGTCACACGCACGTGTGACTGTACACACACACGCACACATACACACAGAGGCTGGTTTGCATATACAGCATGCCACTCACTCAACGAATGCATTGCACACTGAAACTATGTTTGGCGTCAGAGCGAGGAAATAATATAGCGCAAAACATTATTTTCATTTCCAACATAGCCTATAACACCATTCCATTGTGCTGGATGTCACCATTTGTGCAGATCATGTAAATAGTGCTCTTTCTATTCACCAGGGGCATATCTGCCTGTCAGGTCCATTACATAAGCATACCGTAACCATTATTGCATAACGTCACTTCAGTGCAGCAGCAGTGCTCTTATATGCAGTCAATAGAAGAGTAAGAATCGATCCCTTCTCTCTGTGGTTTGTATCATTTAGGCCAGGCGTTTTCAACCTGTTTTTTGTTTTTTTTGCAGGCTGGAAAATGGAAATGAAGGGTTTACACAGTACATGCATAAACCTTCCTTAACCCTCCTTTTGGTGTTTTAAGCATTAGGTTGTTTAGCTATTGAAAAAAAGCAGATCTACAAGCTCATACAGTAGGTCTGCAATTTTTGAAAAATCGTGAAAATGTGGCCCAAATGTTTGAATATATTCTTTCAGAGCGAACGTTTTTAACTCAAATCTTTGCTTCTGGGGGGGGGGTCCCTCGAACATCATATTTTCAGATGGGGGTCAGCGGCCAAATACATATAGTTCTGGGCGTCCTTGACATGAAACATGGGTTTTTCAGAAAACTGTCATGATTTAGAAGGCATCAGGTCTAAATTAGTTAATGATTATATCTGGTTTCAGTATTTATTCATAGTGTGATAAACTGATTCTGAAAAAACTTCCGAATGTGCTCAACGCTGGATTCGGTTCCAGATCCCAACCCTAGTTGAGGCCAAATAACCAACAAACTAAACTTGAGCGTTAACCTGTTTCCCAGCAATGCTAACACTTCAACTTACAGTCATGCCAATGGGAATAGCTATAGCTATTTATAGCAGAGCATGACCAGATTTTCCGATGGCTCTCCATCCATTTCAAGTGTACATCCACATTGCGTGTGTGCGTGTGTGTGTGTGTGTGCGTGCGTGCACATGGACAGTTCATGCAAGCATGCATGTACTGTGAGCGCTCGTGCACTGATGCATAGGGCCCTATTGATTATATTATTATCAGAATTTGGATCAAATTGAACACAGCTGGGGCCTTTGTCTGGTCTGGTCTATTGTCCTCCTACCCTCCCCTCTCCTTGGCCTCCTCTTCTCCTGTTGGCTGGGCCTCTCCTCTCTTCAACATGCTGTCCTCTGTTTACATGCCTCCAATAGTTTTCAGTTTGTGTTGACGATCCTCGGGTCAACAACACTGTGTGTGTCATTTACACTGATACACAATAGGAGACATCTGCTGTGGGATATACTGACGACTGGAAATAGACCTCGTGACAACAGCCCCCTCTCCCTCTCTCTCTCTCTGACTCTCTTTCTGTGTCTCTCTCTCTCTCTACAGACAAAGCATGTAATTTCTAGAAATGTCCTGAAGAATTTTGAGTGTACACAAAGGCTTCGTTAAAGGTCTCTCTCTCTCTCTCTCTCTCTCCCTCTCTCTGATTGAATGAATAGTTTATTAGACAGAATGTATAAACAGCAGCAGAGTGCAGTCAAACACTCACTCCAAAGGGGATAGCACCCAAAAAAGTCCTCTCTCTCTCTCTCTCTCTCTCTCTCTCTCTCTCATATGAGTGGACTCAAACTGTCTATACAGTATGGACCTACAGTACATGCATGGGAGTGGCCCATATACAGACGTGACATTCCGGGACATTGAAGAGCTTGCAGGTCTCATTTAACATCCAAAGCTTTATACCATATACAATCAAACAGAGGGGGCGCTCTAGTGACTGCTTATGGCATTCATTGGGGGCTCATTGTTGTTGTAACAAGTGTAAAAAAAAAGTGCATTGAGGCGCAAGGAGTATTAACTACATGTGGAGTAGAGACTCAAGAGTACAAATGAATGCAGATCAGACGAAAGAAAGCAAAGGGTAATAGTGAACTATAGGACTTTTAATAGAAGTCTATCGTTGTGCGGTTCAAAGTCAAGGTCCACCTGTACAACAGGAGCCTGTGGTGATGGACATTCACTGACTGTCTCTTATAAGTGTGCTCGCGTGTGTGCACGCACACACACACTTTCTCTCACTTTCACTCAAACATATAGGGGGCCGGGGCACATGCACACACTCACACATACCCGATATTGTACACACATTCTCTCTCCTCTCTCTGTTGATAGCTTCCTATGGCGGCTGATGGAACCTATAGCCGTCTCCTTCACACATGCACCAAGACACACACACGCACGCACGCACGCACGCACGCGCTCATGCTCTCTCTCTGATACTGAGGCAGAAAGAAATAGAAATAAACCTTTCATTTTTATTTATTTCCCCTTCAATAAAAAAAGAAAGCCTTGCCTTTTCATGAGGCAAAACAACACGCCGTTCTATACCACCACAGTGGTATAACTGACACGCAGGCAGAGTTGTGAGCTGAAAGTAAGTCTCAGGTCCAAAATTATGCTTTTGGGGGATTTAGCCAGTGGTGGAAAAAGTACTAGTTTTTTTTATATTTTTTTATCCCGTGATTTTGTAACCCATTTTTCACCCCTGTGTCAATTGTCTAATGTGATCCTGGGCTCTACACACCCTCCGCCAACCTGGGGTGAGCAACGGACTGTCTTGAACTCATGCTTCCTTCATGCCTGAGTGTCCAAGTCGCTCCTTTACACCTGACAGGGGTTTCCCTGGTTGGACGTATAGCGCGTCGTAAAATAATGGTTAATGTGGTTAAGCGCAAAAGTGTGACACAGATGCGTTCTCAGGTATTAACGGTTCAAGGATCAGAGTTCTCAGAGACCCTTCAATGCCTTTGAAGAAAACATCTATTTTGATATACCAGAAATTGTTGCCAGAAGATGTCTTGTTTTTTTCTTGTTGTTTTTCCCCCACGCGCATGCAGCCCCATATGAAGACACAGCATTGTATATTTCAGTCACAGATCTTTTTCCAGATCGAGAGCCCGATAAGAAAGCTCAACTTGACGTTCCAAAAAGTGTCTGTTCTCCTTTCAGAAGACCCCCAATTTGTTAACGGGATTATTCAGCCCATGCAGCTCGGGAAAGACGTCACATTAAAAGGAATCGTAGTCTCTGAATGTGTAGCTCTCTACAAAACAGGACACATTCAATTTCATACTAATCATTTACAAATAGAAGACATAAAGGAAGGGATTAGAACAACAACTTATCATTTCAAAAGATTTGAAGTAAACCAACATCAGTCATGGTCTAGTGAGGCGAGGTGCAGCACTCTGGCAGGTTAGGTCAGCTAATACACGCACAACACGCGAGGTGACACTTTGTCTGCTCCCACCATGTCAGAGACAAGAAGAGAGAGAGAGAGAGAGAGAGAGAGAGAGAGAGAGAGAGAGAAAGAGAGAGAGAGAGAGAGATGCAACGAGGGGAACGAGACTGAGCGTGACAAGACATAGACAGAGGGAGTACAGAGGCAGAGATGAGAAGTGGAGAGAACTTTAAAAGCAGACAGTTTATAGGAAAAGAGCGACAAGAGTGCAGGCCAGGGTGAAAGGGAGGTTAAGATAAGACAGAGTCTGCTTGGACAGAGAGAGACAGAGAGAGAGAGAGAACAGTACAGTCTGATTTAGACTTCGCCGTATGGCGCGTGGGCTTCTAGATCAGCTATTTTCGCTGCGTGACACGATGCCAATAATGAGGCACAAAGGGTAGCCATGACGGACAGAGAGACGCCCGCACACACACACACACACACACACACACACACACACACACACACACACACACACACACACACAGACACACACACACACACACACACACACACAGAGAGAGAGAGAGAGCCGGTGGAGTTCATATGCTGACTACAGGCTCAGAGTTGATTTGGTTTCAGAGAGCATTGTTACGGTGCTTTGAATTAATGCCTCCCAAAGAGTCCAATTGTGATTCTTGGGGCTCTGCTGACAGAATATTTGACAAGCCTAGGGTGAGTTGCTGATCTCAGCTGAATCCTCTGTTCTGTGTGTGTGTGTGTGCGCGTGCGTGCGCGCGTGTATGCGTGCGTGCATATGGAGCATATGGGCGTAGTAGGGTCTAGGCATCCACACACGCCCACACACACACGCGAGTGCGCGCGCGAACATGAGTGGATGTGTGTTGCAACACCGCCAGATTGAACTGGATGTGAGGTGGAAATATACAGAAACCTGCTGACAGCAAAATGACAGATTTATTCAAATGAAATGTTGACGTTCATAACTATGAGAAACAACAATGGAGCACGCACACACACGCGCACACACACGCACACACACACACACACACACACACACACACACACACACACACGCGTAGAGCACTAAAACAAGCGCTCATATGCTGGCAAAGAGGTTGCATTCACTCAATCATAAGGAAAGTGTTTAGACCACAGCAGCTAGGATGTCATTTGGCGACTAGCCAGAGGTGCTTTTCCCCCCACTTTGTTTCCCCTGCTGGGAACACGGCGTCCCCTCACTGCTGCCACGCACACGCACGTGCACACGCGCGGGCATGTACGTACGCACGCACGCACACACGCATGCATACACACACACACACACACACACACACACACACACACACACACAGAGAGAGACATGCAGGCACACATTACAGAGCAATGTTCCCGCTCTTTTTATTGATTGCTAATGAATTGAAAGAATGATAAGATCAGTGCCGGCTCCATGCAGGCACAGACTTTTTTCCAAATGGTGCACTTTATTTTTCACTATGTATAACAAATACTCGTTAATGGCCCGGGGGTATTTAGGACCATTAAACCAGGGCACCCAGTGACTTACAGCAACGGAGCACATTTAGCGACGCACCAGGCGCCATCTTGGATGTAGCTGAAGTTGCTAGATGTAGCCAAAACACCCCTGAGGCGATCGAAGACAACGGGAGGTATGATTAATTCTAACGCGACTAGCGACGGGACCACGACGGGCCGTCTAAAACATAATCTTTGCTTAGAATTGGACGGATTGATTTAGATCAAGCGTTATTCACGTTTTAAGATTTTCGATCTGATCGGCTAAAATGGGGGGGAACATTTTGGATGACGTCCCAACCGGAAAAGACATAAAATGTTGAGCAACAGACGCTCCCAGCCTGTGGAGCAACAGACGCTCCCTGCTGCCTGTGGAGCAACAGACGCTCCCAGCCTGTGGAGCAACAGACGCTCCCAGCCTGTGGAGCAACAGACGCTCCCAGCCTGTGGAGCAACAGACGCTCCCAGCCTGTGGAGCAACAGACGCTCCCAGCCTGTGGAGCAACAGACGCTCCCAGCCTGTGGAGCGATGCGATCCGTTTTGATATCAATAAATCTCCGTTCTTTTGATCAATCTCCATCTTGAGCGCTGGGTGTTACTATTTGATAGGCCTCTCGGGCGTCTCATGGACACTGGGCTCACTTCCTTCCTGGACTACATGTTGTCTCAGTAAGACAGCCCTCCCCCTATCCCCGAGGAGGAGCAGTGCACCAAAGCTTTATGGGAATTGTAGTCCAGGAAGGAAGTGAGCCCAGTGACAATGACATCAGAGACACTGGGCTCACTGCTAAAATCTAAAATATCTAAAACCACATAGTACACACATAAAGACCCCCAGGAAAGTGTTCTAAAACTTCTAAACATCATTAACATGTATTATTTTGCAAAAAGGGTGAAATGTCCCTTTAAGTCACTCTCCGATAATTCAAATCATATTTCTCTAGTTCAGTATTGTTTATTCTTCTGCCAGTGTATACGGTATGTGAGTCTATGACATGCTGCACCTCTGCATCAGTGTATACGGTATATGAGTCTATGACATGCTGCATCTCTGCATCAGTGTATACGGTATGTGAGTCTATGACATGCTGCATCTCTGCATCAGTGTATACGGTATGTGAGTCTATGACATGCTGCATCTCTCCATCAGTGTATACGGTATGTGAGTCTATGACATGCTGCATCTCTGCATCAGTGTATACGGTATGTGAGTCTATGACATGCTGCATCTCTGCATCAGTGTATACGGTATGTGAGTCTATGACATGCTGCACCTCTGCATCAGTGTATACGGTATATGAGTCTATGACATGCTGCATCTCTGCATCAGTGTATACGGTATGTGAGTCTATGACATGCTGCATCTCTGCATCAGTGTATACGGTATGTGAGTCTATGACATGTTGCATCAGTGTATACGGTATGTGAGTCTATGACATGTTGCATCAGTGTATACGGTATGTGAGTATGTATGCGGTATGTGAGTCTACAGTATGTATGTATGTGAGTCTATGAGTCAGTGTCATCATGGAGGAATGCTCTCTTGTTCAGAGTTAGGCAAATAACACCATTCTGCTCTGATTTACAGAGCAGAATGGTGCTTATTTTAAGCCATTCAGAACGGAAACCCCTCTTGGTGTTCTAAAGCATTATGTTTTACTTTAGCTATTGAAAAATAGCAGATCTACACGCTCATCGAGCGGAACCGAGTTACGAGCTTGTAGATCTGCTATTTTTTTTTGGCGCAAATCTTTGAATATACATATATTCTTTCACAGTGAACGTTTTTAACTCAAATCTTTGCTTCTGGGAGAGGTCACTGGAACAACATATTTTCAGATGGGGGTCCGGAGCCAAATACAGATAATTCTGGGGGTCCTTGACATGAAAAAGGTTGAGCACCACTGACACATAGAAACACAAGGTTTTTCAGAAAACGGTCAGGATTTAGAAGCCTTTTGTTTCAATAGGCCTCAGGTCTAATGGGTTAAGGACGTGTTGACGGCCTTGCCGTCCCCCTGCCTGGACTCTGTACACATTTGTACTGTCATTGTTTAAGTACAGTTCATGAACTTAGTCTCCACTGTAGCAGTAAAACATCTGCAGTAATAACCACTTGATCCCAATTATTAAGGGGCCAAGCTCCAAACGGACTTTGGTCCGGCCCCACAAAAAGGATTGGAATAACATCTCATAAGAGAATGCTATTTTTTTCACAAAAAAATACAAAATAAATGAATATACCATGACTTTTCTTTGATTATTTTTATGTTAATGTTATATTATTAAGTGTCTCGCCACATATTTGGGGGCCAACTCACAGGTTGAGACCGTCTCAACCCATTTAGACCCGAGGACGATTCTACAAATGTCTTCTAAATCTGACAGTTTGTCTGAAAATGTTTCTATGTCAGTCGTTCTCAAACATTTTCATGTCAAGGACCCCAAAAATATATGTAATTGGCCGCCGACCGCCATCTGAAAATATGTTGTTCCAGGGACTCCCCCAAAATAAAAGATTTGAGTTAAATAAAAACGGTCGCCGTGAAAGAATATTTTATTCAATTTGCACCACATTTTCACCATTTTCCAAAACTAGCAGACCTACAAGCTCATAGCGCGGCACTCGTTGCCACGCTATGAGCTTGTAGGTCTGCTATGAGCTTGTAGTATAACATAATGCTTAACACACCAAAAGGGGTTCCCGCCCTGCTGGTCAACGTGGGGATCACAGGCTGCTTGAAGACAGCTCATTTATCACGGCGGGGATCCTTTTTTGCTGGCCAGACCTTTTGGTCTGGGTCAGCGGAGGTATTAATTGAAATGTACTTAAGGAGGGTGGAAAGTGAGAAAACACAGTGGGGTGGGGGGGTGGACGGGGGCAGCCAATAAAAGTGCACTATTCTAATGCAGGTGTTCAATTCATTGGCAGGGTACTTCTACCCTAATTCTCTCTCTATCCATTATACCTCTCTCTCTCTCTCTCTCTATCTACCCCCCCCCCCCCCCTTCCCCCCCACCGCTGTCTCTTCCCATCTCAAGCACCGTGCCTTACCCTAATTAGAAATTCCCCCTTCGACCAACTGAAATTGAATTGCCATCATTTGCATAGTGATAGCTCACCGGGGCCAACGGCCGATTTACCACCAGATGAAATGTAGCAATCACTTAGAGAGTGACCATGAGAGAGTGGGTTTGGGGGGGGGGGAAGAGAGAGAGGTAGAGAGAGAGGGAGAGAGAGAGAGTGACCATGAGAGAGTGGGTTTGGGGGGGGGGGGGAAGAGAGAGAGGTAGAGAGAGAGAGTGACCATGAGAGAGTGGGTTGGGGGGGGGGGGGGAGAGGTAGAGAGAGAGAGAGAGAGAGAGAGAGAGAGAGAGAGAGAGAGAGAGAGAGAGAGAGAGAGAGAATAGCAGCAAGAGAGTGAGGGAGAGAAGAATGATGAAGAATGTGAAGGAGTGATACAGGTTCAGATAATGACAGACAGACAGACAGACAGACAGACAGACAGACAGACAGACAGACAGACAGAGGTATATTTAGGTTATCGTCTCAATATTGCTGGAAGGAAGGCTGTGTCCTCGATATGGCAGCTACTGGACATATTAAGGACAGAATATGACAGCTTTTTTTGTGCGCAATTGTTAATATACCATATAATACCGTACCTCATACAGTATCTCTGTGTACTCATTGCTGATAGACTGTGCAAGTTATTAATTCATATTATGCATTATTGGCTATACAGTAGATAGATGTATATTCATATTTAATTCATTGCACAATTACATTTAGATGTATCGATAGTCTATTTACCAGATTATCCGATATCTAGAGCTATATAAAGCTTGTTTGTATTTCTTTGGTCTTTGGTCTTGGTTGTGTTTCGGTGGTCATTGCTGTTACAGTCATGATGCTCATTTCACTCAAATCTTACCTGTATCAATAAAGCAGGTCTATCTTTAATTTCTCGCAATCATCATGCAGTGTATTTCAAATCACGCGTGGCTTATTCATTCTCTGCATGAAGGAGATAACGAAAGAAAATGTGCATTTTGGCAAGGTATTGTTATACTTCTGTAGGATTTTACATGTAGTAGGCTATAGCCTAGTACAGTAGGTGTGGTTTGAAGCCATTATTTCTTTGTCATTTACACCCAGGGAGCTGTTGAGTTCTATCCAGTTCACCCACACAGGGACGTGCACACTAAGGCTGCAACAACAAATCGATTAAATCGATAAAAATCGATAAGTAAATTCGTTGCCAACTAATTATCTTATCGATTTTTATCGCGGGTGTTTTCCAACATTATAATGTAACATAAAGCTGCTTTCTTTTTACCGTTCAGTAACGGCACTAGGCTGAACGAACAATATGCAACGGGTCGGTATAAACACAACACGAGATTGTCTTGAACGTGACCAGAGCGCTCTGCATATACCCCTCTCTCTCCCAACTTCAGTCTCCCACAGACCCACACACACACACAGAGAGAGAGGGAGAGCGTCAGCCAAGTGGCTCTGTGGCTGCGATGCGCTCAAAACAGCTGATCTGCAAACTCATCAACCGGTTGCAAAATGCCCCAAATGTCCCAAAACATGGCATTTGTGAGCACGGCCACTGTCCATATTTGTTTGTCTTATGACAAAAAATGCTCCCCAATGTCTGAATCTGTGAGCTTGCAGGCTGGCTACGACGAGCACTAGCAGTGTAGCTTGCTAACGATCGTTAGCTCCTCAAATTTGTTCCACCTGTGTAATCTCAGCAGCATTGAAGTGGGCACAGGGCAAAAGCAGAATCTCCGTGAATGTTTTTGCTTAACAATTATTTATTCAGTGCTGTTTAACTTTGGCAATATGTGATACTAGAGCCTAGACCCTAGAGAACATGCCAATATGGCTGCTAAATAAGAACGGTTTCCCCTATCAGCTTAGCCTGGTTAATAGACCAGACTAATATCGCACAGACCGCGGGATATTAGTCTGGGGAGGCTCAGCTTGGATTTCATTTCCAGGGGGGCGGGTTGAAACATTTTCTCTTTGACGCAATTGGTCAGAGCTACTGTCAGTCAAAGGTCTCAAGCATTGAAAGTCACTGTACCAAAGCCCGCCCATATTGCATACCGTGTCCCAATTGGCCGCCCCATTTCTCTGGTGTAGGAAATGGGCGTACAATTGAGCCTCTCCAGACCGTAATCCGCCGGCAGGCAATTTTTTTTTTGCCAACGGCTGATTCGGTCTGGTTTATTAACCAGGCTACTATCAGCTAGCATGCTACTTGTAACTTGTGTGCATACTGCACACTGTGTGTTTGTGTGTGTGTGTGCGTGTGTCCACACAGACTGTGTAGGACAGTGGTTCTCATAGTGGGAGTTCCAGCTACATTATAGATAGTTAAGAAGTAAACCAAGTGGACCCTAAAGGGTCTGTAACAGAGAGTGCAAAAATTGAACCAAATGGACTCTCAATTGATTTTACAATAGAAATTAAAAAATAAAAATTGGGGTCCCAGAGATAGAAATGGAAAGAAAGACAGTCAGCTATACACGGTCAACATTACAGATTACAGTATCATTACAAGTAGGAATGGCAATGAAATCAAATTGGATAAAAAAGGGGGTAAAATATTAATTTTGAAGGAGTATTCATTTTTATTGTCTTTATTGTTAGTTACAACATGCCTAAAATAACTTGAAGCTAATTTTTTTAAGTAATTGCAAACAGGTGCCATAATCGATTCATCGTTTAAATAATCGGCCGATGAATCGATTATGAAATTAATCGTTAGTTGCAGCCCTAGTGCACACACAGACGTCAAAGGGGGCTTCAGGCCCTGCCCTTTTACCCCCGTCTGTAAAACAACTGCCCTTTCCAGACCACGAATTAAATGCAAATGCCCTCCTCTCCATTCCATGCCGGAAAAGGCAGCATTCAGGAGAATTCCTTTTTTTCCCCGAAGTCTCCTGAACTTGAGCACAGTATTTTTTGCGTTGAACAAATTTCTTTAGAAATCCATGTCATACACATGCACCGCATCTCCATTAGCTAAAGAGTGCCCCCCCCCCCCCCCCCCGAAAATAGCTGATCTACAAGCTCTCAACGCGTCGCAGCGCGACACGTTGTGAGCTTGTAGATCAGCTATTTTTGTCCAAAAGTGCCCTCTTACGGTATTTCAGTATAAATCAGATAAATCAATGTAGTCCATTTGTCTAAAACGTACTCGATGGAACAATTATTGCTAAGAGGACAACCATCGATAATTGTCACAAACTACACACCGACGACCAAACTACACTGTAACGTCATTAAGAAATGCACAATATAAATAAAGTGTTACAGTATGGACATACATTTAGACACCGTCATTAGCAACACCGTGCTACACGGAAGAGGAAGTAATCAATCCACGAGGGGAACACAGGCTCCGTGACGCATGTGTTCAACATGTGGATGTGCGTTTGTTGTTGGCTATGTGTTGGTATCCATAGCAACGGCAATAAGCGTCAGTGTGCCCCCCCCCCCCCCCCCCCCACCAGCAACGCAGGTGTCTGTGAGTGCGAAATAAGTAATACAATCAGGGGGGCTTCAGCCCCTGTCCTTTTACCCGTCTGTAAAACAACTGCCCTCTTCAGACCACGAATACAGCATTTACTACACTCCATGCCTTTCCATGCCACGATCTACAAGCTCTCAATGCGTCGCAGCACGACGCGTCGTGAGCTTGTAGATCTGCTATTTTCGCAATTATTTTGTCCAAAAGTGCCCTCTTACAGGATTTTAGCCCCTGCCTCTCTAACACTCTCTGCACGTCCCTGAATACAATCTAACTATACTGTACGTTACTGTAGTGTTTGTTATGACATTCTGCTATGAGTAACCACTTGAACCGCTGCATACTGTATATTCTGGGGGGGGGGACATAGGCCAAAACAATTGCCGATCTAGAGATGCGACAGAGATATGGGGCCCTATCTTGCGCCATCCCTTATCCATAAACTTATTTTGCCATTTTTTACTATTTTGGAAGAACACTTTAAACTGTTTTAAAGCTAGTAAAATAAGTTTAAATTCATCAGTCGTGGCTGTATTTGGGTCCATCACATCACAGAGAGTCTTGAATTCTAAATGTACTTGAGTAAAAGTACAAAAGCATTGGCATCAACGTGTACTTGAAGTACCAAAAGTACTCAAGTACTCATTGTGCAGAATGTCCCATTTCAAGTTTTCAAATGTCTTTTGAAAATAGCCGAAATGTATAAATATAAATTATAAATGTACAGTATAGGGCTGAGGTGGTTAATTTATGATAATGATAATCAAAATCTACAAAGTAACTAAACTTTACAAATAAATGTAGTGGAGCACATTTGGACCCAAAACATATAGTGAAGTAGAAGTGAAAGTATTGGAAAGTGGAAATACTCACATAAAGCACTAATATCTCAAAATTGTACTTAAATAAATGTCATTATAGTTACTTTACACTGGAGAAAAGCATACATGGTCCCTGCATGTCTTCTCTACTCATTATTTTAAACATAATTTGGGCTCCATTTTCGTCACCACTAAACCCCTTATCCATAAACTTCTTTGCCTTTTTTTGAGTGGTGCAACCACTCCCTTACGGAGTTATGTGTGTGGGTGGGTAGCTGGGTATGAGCACGAAAACCGGGCCAGCACCCTGGGTGCGTTCCTGTGGATCTGGAACCCCCCCCCAAAAAAACATGTTTGAATAGTTAAAATGGCCAGTCTACAAGCTAACAAGGAGTCAATGTAGATTGGCTAGTTGAACTATTCAAAAATGTTTTTCAAAATAGTAAAAAAAAAAAGGCAAAGAAGTTTAGGGATAAGGGGTTTAGCGGTGATGAAAATGGAGCCTAATAGCTGTTGAAATAACAGCAGATCTACAAGCTCGTAGATCTGCGTTTGTTTGGAGAGAAACAAATGAGAGTGCAGTGACAGAGAGGAGCAACAGAGGAGGAGGAGGTCTGTAACACATTGTTTCTAATAGCTGGATAGTTGATATGCGAGACTATCAGTGTTGGAAGCTCTGCTCTCAGTCTGATAAGGCCAATGTTTATTGTCCGACTTCCATTCTGTCCAACCTGAGCAACCCTTGCTGCGTTCTCACACAAGGTACTTTCCAGCCCCCAGCCATTATACCGCGCTCTCTGTGTGTGCGTGCGTGTCCTTGTGAGGTTTACGTAAGTGAACAAGTGTGAGTAGGTGTGCGTGTGTGCGTGCGTGCGTGTAATTGTGCATGCATAAAATGCATACAGTACATGTGTGTACAGTATAGCTGTGTTTGTGTGTCCTTGTGAGTTGGAGGTGAGTAAAGTGGAAAAAGTGTAGGCAGCGGAGAGCATATTTGTGTATTGGCATACTCACACGTGCATGCACAGCTGCGCGCGTGTGTGTGTGTGCGCGTGCATGCGTGTCCCACTGTAATTTCCATCACAAGTTATTGACCTAATTAAAAACCCTTGTCTGTGCTGCAGTAACTGACAGGTCATCAGAAAGAACATGCCTGACACACACTGACGCACACACACACACACACACACACACACACACACACACACACACACACACACACACACACACACACACACACACACACACACACACACACACACACACACACACACACACACACACACACACACACACACACACACACACACACACACACACACACACACACAAATCGTTTATTCGATATCTCAATCTCCCATTGGTCCGTTCATCTCGATACAGCAGAGTTAATTCAAGTCAGGGAGCGTAAACGGACACATTTAGGTCAATTCCTTCAAATTAAACCAACACTGAGAGTTTGACAGTGCGTGCGTGCACGTACAGTACAGTACATAGAAGTGATCAGTGATCATCACACATATATACACAGTGGATGTTATAAAAGTGGTCCGAGACACGAGGGAGTTAAATCCCTTATCTCTAGTCCCCAGAAGACATTCCTCCTTGAGGCCTCGCTCCGGTGGTTTCCTGCCTCCTTGCCCAATGCCCTATTTTTACTCGTCGGGGGCTCTAGTATACCAGGGGCAGCTTTTTCCTTGTCACTAACACCGTTTCCTGCCATTCTCCCTCTGCCATTTCCCCCCCAAAACTCCCCCTTACCCAGTCACCCCCCCCCCCCACCCCCTCGTTAAGGGGTCGTAACCTTTCAGTCAGGCCCCGTTCGTTCATATTCAAAATGTACCTGCCGGGCGGGGCAGGGCCGGCCAACCGGCCGGCGCTTCATATGCCCGATTTACTGTACAACCCGATCTGTATAAGTTATATATATATATATATACATACGACAAAGTATACGAATCAAGCTTTATAGTGACAGGCCACCCGCCATTATGTTTGGTCATTGGTGTTAATGTGAGACCTTTTCTCCCGTGTGTCGACCGTTAAAGGGGTATTTATGTGGGTAATATGGTGTTTTTAGATATTTAAAGGGGTATTTATGTGGGTAATATGGTGTTTTTAGATATTTAAAGGGGTATTTATGTGGGTAATATGGTATGGGTAATATGGTGTTTTTAGATATTTAAAGGGGTATTTATGTGGGTAATATGGTATGGGTAATATGGTGTTTTTAGATATTTAAAGGGGTATTTATGTGGGTAATATGGTATGGGTAATATGGTGTTTTTAGATATTTAAAGGGGTATTTATGTGGGTAATATGGTATGGGTAATATGGTGTTTTTAGATATTTTTGTATTTCAAAGAGTCCATGATGTGTTCCTTCCTGGACTACATTTCCCATGATGCTTTGGTGCACTGTTCCGCCTTGTGGATAGGGCGAGGGCTGTCTTACTGAGACAAGTGACTGCGTATAAGGGATCTGAGGGCTTGTAGATCGGCTATTTTCAAATGGCCCGAAATGTATATAGGGTTATAGTGGTTAATGTACAGTATGTTTTCTATAATCATATTCAATCGACAAAGTATATAACTAACACAATGTTTTAAACTAAAATGTAACTTAGGTACATTTTCACCGCTGGTCAAATGCAAAGCGTCTGCCCTCATGTCAGGTCGGATCTCTAACGACCACAAAAGCATAGGGCTGGTTTTCTCTGTATGAGGCTCTAAATACAGAGGCAGCCATATACAGTAGCCTCTATACAGACCAAAGGAAAGGGGCCAAACGGACGGAACGTCTAAGAATAAGAGTCTGTGGCTTTTTAGGATCACTAGTGTTGGTCAGGTCTTGTGAGGCTTTCAAACTATGGGACGGGAATAGAAAATAAATAAACAGGACTTTGACACAAACTCCAATCAACCCCAGCCAGTGAAATGAGCAACTGTTTAACCATTGTAAGCCCTATATTATGCTTCATTTAAAATAGCTAAGATGTACACTCTATATTGTAATATAAGCGCACAGCACTGCGACATGCTTATCAAGCTTGCAAATTGCTATTGTGTGCTATATGTTTGAACATTCAATGTTTCGCCTATAACGACGATCCCTGGCTAAAAGTATTTTCAAATGGGGGTCCGCGGCCAAACACAATTTGGGGTCCTTTGACGTGAAAATGTTTTGAGAAAAGCACTGTCCTTATCTACAGGAGAGGCCTAATGGGGGAATGACATGGCAGCTCACTGAATGCGAAGGGGACACAGCAGGCAATGATATCATTGACCGACTGCTTCAGAGGGAGAAGTCAGTCAATGTCATGTACGGTAGCCCTAAAGGCAGGTGGATCGATGGCCGGCTTGAAAACACTAATGGCACATAAAAGGTGACAACACACTTTACGCAAATGTGGCGTTTCTTCTCCCGAAGCGAAGCATGCTTCTCTCTCTCTCTCTCTCTCTCTCTCTCTTGGGGCGTTAATGGAAGCCATAGCACTTTAGCAAGAGAATATCTGGCCGGCTAAAACAGGTGAAAATTATATATTAGCGTTGTTGGCTTACATTTCGAGGACTAATTAAAGAAGATTAGGTTGGCCAAAGGGCAAAGGCATGTTCTGCCCGTGTCCCCGCCTAGGGTATAGTCTAGCTACCAGTGTTGTTTTTGGCAGCAAATCTTTGTTTTAGTCATAGTCTCTTCAATAGTTCTAAAAAAGACAAAATAGATCCTATACTTTAAATGGGACACTATGACATGCGCGTGCACATTTCCTGGTGCTGGGGGTAATGCAAAGCGTTGCCTGGCAACCGGTGGCCAGTGTCAAAAGTTGATTATCAGCTAAACCGTTTCATATCAATAAAGCACATGAATTGACGGAATACTCCGTCAAAGGCAGCTAAATTGTTAATGGAATGTGATGATGAACATGGGCGGAGGGGGGGACCTGGGCTTGAAATGATCTTTGTCTGTGTGTACTACTACTACTACTGTGTCGCTTTATATATTATTTCTCTCTCCGTCTTTTTTTGTCTTTTCCCGAAGTGCATTCATGAATATCAATATTATTTCCATGAAGCCTGGGAGCTACATGCTATTGAATGGATGCCAAGCTGCTGGAGAGGAGTCTGCATGCGCAGCCGACTGAAAGAGCCCCTCTCTCCACTTTATCTCTCAATCAGAGTGTATGTGCATGCATGTGTGTGTGTGTGCGTGCATGTGTGCATGTGTGCGTGCGTGCATGCGTGCTTTAGTGTGCATGCGTGCCCACGTGCAATTTAATGTTTCTCTGCAACGAAGCATCTGTGTGTGTACTGTATGTGGTGACGTGTGCATGTCTCATTATGTGTGTGCATACCTGCGTGTAAACAGGCCACAATTACATGGAGGTGCGTGTGTTTGTGCGTGCACGTGCGTGCGTGCATGCACACGTGTGTTGTAGTGTATTTTAATGGGCAGTAGAGCTAGCCGTGCCATGTGAGACAGAAAGCACTCCTCACCACGTGACAGAGTCAGGCAAACACAGACAGTCTGCCGCAGAAAGGACCAGAGCATAATCAAACCATAAATCACATGCAATGCACACAGAACGGAGGCTGCATGCATGCAGGGCCATTATCCTGCATTTAGGCCTGAAAGAAAATGTCTTCTAAATCCTGACAGTTTTCTGAAATACATACTGTATGTTTCTGTGTCAGTGGTGCTCAATATTTCATGTCAAGGACCTCAAAGATTATATGTAATATGCTGCCAACCCCCATCTGAAAATATGTTGTTCCAGGGACCCTCCAGGGAGTTATTTTTGTGCAGCACCGTTGTGCAACTGCCACTAATGGCTTCAGTCAATTATCAAAACTCTATTTTACATTTGTTTTGTATTTATTCTTTGATTCTAACAGGCCTATACTGTATAATACATCAATGCAAATTATTAAAAGAAAACTGCGTCTTGATTATTATTTGATGATGAATCTACATGATCAAGATTAGGTTGGCCATTGTTTCTAAATATTGGTTTTGATATATGTTTCCGGTTCATTGCCCAGACATCTCTCTCTCTCTCTCTCTCTCTCTCTCTCTCTCTCTCTCTCTCTCTCATGTTATATATGTTCAGCCATGTTGTGTTGTTGCAGCTCTGCCTTTTGAAAAGGTGACTTTCAGATCAATGAGAAAAGCATTTGTGCTGAATATCAAAGGGTTCTGCATCATAAGATACATTCATGTCTTGAGAGTAGAAAAACAAAAATCCAATACCTTTGAGCAAATTTATTTTTTCTCCTTCTTCTTACATGCTCTTTTCTTTAAAAGCTGATGTCTGCTGAATGTGAGGTATACACTAGTATCTGTGCTAATACATCCTAAAGCTGATGTCTGCTGAATGTGAGGTATACACTAGTATCTGTGCTAATACATCCTAAAGCTGATGTCTGCTGAATGTGAGGTATACACTAGTATCTGTGCTAATACATCCTAAAGCTGCTGTCTGCTGAATGTGAGGTATACACTAGTATCTGTGCTAATACATCCTCTGCTGAATGTGAGGTATACACTAGTATCTGTGCTAATACATCCTAAAGCTGATGTCTGCTGAATGTGAGGTATACACTAGTATCTGTGCTAATACATCCTCTGCTGAATGTGAGGTATACACTAGTATCTGTGCTAATACATCCTAAAGCTGATGTCTGCTGAATGTGAGGTATACACTAGTATCTGTGCTAATACATCCTCTGCTGAATGTGAGGTATACACTAGTATCTGTGCTAATACATCCTAAAGCTGATGTCTGCTGAATGTGAGGTATACACTAGTATCTGTGCTAATACATCCTAAAGCTGATGTCTGCTGAATGTGAGGTATACACTAGTATCTGTGCTAATACATCCTCCGTGTGCCAAAAGGAATTTTGAAACCCATTCCATATTTTGTCTTTTTTTAAACAACTCCTGTTTCACAACAAACGAGAGATTAGAGATGCTTTGTAGCGCCGTATAGCATTCGTGCCAACTTGTTGAGCTGGCACTCACACACACTCACACACTCACACACACACACACACACACACACACACACACGAGCGTCCGCACGTGCGTGTGCCTGCCACACACACACGCACGTGTCACACGCCGTCGTGTACTGTATCCGTGTCTCTGCGCGAGCGTAGGAGCGCGCTTCTCCTTGCAGACGCACGCACGCTGCCCGTATTTACTTGGCCGTGACTTTGAGAGTGAGCCACCTGGTGCGCTTTAATATCAGCTAGAACAGAGCGGTCATTGTGAATGGAGCTAGTGTGATATTGTGGGGAGTGACCCATTTAGGAGAGAGAGAGACCCAGGCACACAGAGCCTGACAAGCCTCTGTTATGTCTGGGACATCTGGAAGAGCCCTGAGGCATTCACTCCCTCTCTCTACATGCATACTATATACTCCCAGAGGTGGGGAAACTAAGTATACTCGCCATTATTCTTTTCTTTTTTTTTTACTTAAGTAGAAGTGTCAATACTGCAATGTAGAACTACTTCGTTATAAGTAAAAGTCCGGAAATTCATAAGTATTTATTGGCATCAACGTGTACTTAAAGTACCCACAGTAGAAAGTACTCGCTATGCAGAATGTGCCATTTCAAAATATCAAAAATAAATAAATAGCAGATCTACAAGCTCACAATGCGTCGCGAGCTTGTAGATCGGCTATTTTCAAATGGTCGAAATGCATACAGGTATGAAGTCACAGTTAATGGATGTTTTGTAATAATATACAAAATCTACAAAGTAACTATAAAGTTCTCAATTAATTGTAGCGTAGAATAAATATATTTGCAATATTTGCTTTGAGTATAAGTAAAAGTACTGATATTTTCAAATACTCCAGTAAAGTAAAAGTACCTCAAAATTGTACTTAAGTAAATCTACCTAGCTACTTTCCACCACTGAATACTCCGCACGCACGCACGCACGGCGACCCTTAACCATGGCAACAGGAATGAAAAGTACATGTGACGCGGTCAAACGGACACGCTCACCTATAGATCCTATAATAGTCTGATGGAAATTACTGTATATACCGTCCTAAAGTCGTGATGCGACGCGTTGTGAGCTTGTAGATCTGCTGTTTTCAAAAGACGTGTAAACATTTGAAAACTTGAAACGGGACATTCAGCATTTTGAAGCCAATGCTTTTGTACTTTTACCCAAGTACATTAAACTACAAGTACATTTTGAACTACAAGTACATTTTGAATTCTGGACTTTTGCTTGTAATAGAGAATTTCTATATTGCAGTATATTGATACTTTTTTCCACCACTGGGTATAAATAGCTCCCTGATAAAAGGATAGAAGGTATTCCATGACAATATTTTAATGAGGAGGATTTTTATCAGTGTTAAGAATCGACTGCATGTCCAAAAAAAGAGGCAATTTTTAATCTATTTCACAAAAACCAAATCATCTCAATAATGACCCACGAAATGCTAAGAACACACATTTTTCGCCATTCAAGTATCACACACACACACACACACACACACACACACACACACACACACAATCCAATCCCCCATCCAATCAGACCACAGTATTGCGCATTATATAAATGAATACATGAATGCGTAATGTGGAGGGGCAAAAAGAAAAAAAGAGCCAAGGAGAATACAATGAGCCCCGATCCCCTCTGGGAACGGGCAAATTATTCACAATAGATGAGAACACAGTTCATATTAGCAGTGAGAAGGGAAACCCCCCTCCTCTTTCTCTGGCTTTACCATCATGCACTTATTCTCTGTCTTAGTGAAAAATAAGGGCCAAAGTTGCAACTGTATACGTCCTTTGTCTAGCGCTTCCTTCTATAACACCGATTTTCTTCGCCAGAAATAGCACATTGCGACGCGCCGTGAGCTTGTAAATCTGCGATTTCTGGCAAATGTGTGTGTGTGTGTCCACCCCCAGACATTATGCAACCACTTTAAACCCATCGAGACCAGATTCTATACAAACTGTCTTCTAAACTCATGACAGCTTTTTCTGACCACTGACATGTTTCTATGTCAGTGGTTCTCAAACTATTTCATGCGTCAAGGACCCATCTGTATTTGCCCTGAGGTATAGGATAGTGAAGATAGCAAAAACAATACAAAACACAAGCTTCCTTATGTAATAAATATTGTTGCCTAAGAATATATATTCACTTAGTGCAAAGCGCGTCAACGAAAAAGGCAAACGCGCGTATCATTATTTTATATATATATACTTTTAGTTTTTAGTTAACCCCGCACCACGCTTCTGCATCATGAGCTAATCCATATTAACCCATTTAGACCCGAGCTCGATTCGACAAAATGTCTTCTAAATCCTAATAGTTTTCTGAAAAACCTGTTTCTATGTCAGCGGTGCTCAACCTTTTTCATGTCAAGGACCCCCAGAATTATCTGCATTTGGCCGCGGACCCCCATCTGAAAATATGTTGATACAGGGACTCCCTGGAAGCAAATATTTGAGTTAAAAACGCTCTGATAGAATATATATTCAAAGATTTGCGCCACATTTTCATGATTTTTCTAAAATAGCAGATCTACAAGCTCATATGTAGATCTGCTATTTTTCAATAGCTAAAGTATGACATAATGCTTAAAACACCAAGAGGGGTTCCCGCCCAGAATCTGTTAAGAAACAGCAATTGGCTACGAAGATTGAATCATGCCCTTGTTTCAATTTTCCATGTAATTAAATCAGCCACTGAGAAAAAAAGGGGACAGGGGGACGGGGGAGGAAAAAAAACGATGTAAGCTTGTGTATGATTTAGGGAAAATTAGCATTTTTAATCACAGTACATTACTTTAATAACTCAATAAATCTGTGGCAGCTGGAGCATTTGAGAATGTTGTCACAGCCACTTAGTTCTGCATTTGCAAACTAATACGGAGGCTGATGAGAAAGAATCAAGCCATGAGAGAGAGAGAGAGAGAGAGAGAGAGAGAGAGAGAGAGAGAGAGAGAGAGAGAGAGAGAGAGAGAGAGAGAGAGAGAGAGAGAGAGAGAGAGAGAGAGAGAGACCAGGGCTCAGAGAAAATAGAGTGGGTGAGAGAGAAAGAGAGAGAGAGAGAGAGAGAGAGAGAGAGAGAGAGAGAGAGAGAGCGAGAGAGAGAGAGACCAGGGCTCAGAGAAAATAGAGTGGGTGAGAGAGAGAGCGAGAGAGAGAGAGAGCGAGAGAGGGGAGGGAAATAATAAGAGACACATTTGACAAGTGTTTGCGACTGTGAATGTAATCAGTAACACGGGGGGACGGGGCGACACGGCACTTTGCGTTGGGGGGGGTGGGGGAACAGGAGGAGGGGGGCCATGTTCCTCTCCTTATTAACTCTTTGGGTTGGGGGGGGGGGGGTGGGGGAACAGGAGGAGGGGGGCCATGTTCCTCTCCTTATTAACTCTTTGGGTTGGGGGGGGGTGGGGGAACAGGAGGAGGGGGGCCAAGTTCCTCTCCTTATTAACTCTTTGGGTTGGGGGGGGGTGGGGAACAGGAGGAGGGGGGCCATGTTCCTCTCCTTATTAACTCTTTGGGTTGGGGGGGGTGGGGGAACAGGAGGAGGGGGGCCATGTTCCTCTCCTTATTAACTCTTTGGGTTGGGGGGGTGGGGGAACAGGAGGAGGGGGGCCATGTTCCTCTCCTTATTAACTCCTTGGGTTGGGGGGGGTGGGGGGAACAGGAGGAGGGGGGCCATGTTCCTCTCCTTATTAACTCTTTGGGTTGGGGGGTGGTGGGGGAACAGGAGGAGGGGGGCCATGTTCCTCTCCTTATTAACTCTCTGGGTTGGGGGGGTTGGGGAACAGGAGGAGGGGGGCCATGTTCCTCTCCTTATTAACTCTCTGGGTTGGGGGGGTTGGGGAACAGGAGGAGGGGGGCCATGTTCCTCACCTTATTAACTCTCTGGGTTGGGGGGGTTGGGGAACATGAGGAGGGGGGCCATGTTCCTCTCCTTATTAACTCTCTGGGTTGGGGGGGGGGGGGGGGGAACAGGAGGAGGGGGGGCCATGTTCCTCTCCTTATTAACTCTTTGGGTTGGGGGGGGGGGGGGGTTGGGGGAACAGGAGGAGGGGGGCCATGTTCCTCTCCTTATTAACTCCTTAATCCTCAATTAGCTCATGTGTCGCGGTCCCCCGCATGGCGCCCGGTCACGGCCTTTTTTGTCGAGTGTTGTTGTTGTTTTTTTGTTGTTTAATATGTTGCCGGGGTCGTTCGCGGCAGCTTGGCAAGCACGTGCAGGGTCTATATACAAACAACACACTTAACAGCAGTGTTGTTTTTGGCAGCAATTTTTTTATTTTAGTTTTAGTCATAGTCTCTTGAATAGTTTTCATTTTGTTTTAGTCACATTTTAGTCACCTGGAATGTTTTATTGTTAGTCTAGTTTCAGTCAATATCATAAGATTTTAGTCTACAGTTAGACTAAAATGTATTTTGGCGGGTCTTGATGCCGTCGTAATGACAGATTCGCGCTGAACTTGTAGATCGTCTATTTTCAACATGCAATTCATTGCAAAATGACTTATACTGGATCTCTAGTCCCTGCCTAACATTTGAGTCTAGTTTTTATTTGTTGACAAAATTGTCAGTATATTTAGTCTTAGGTGCTATTTACACGAGGATGGTGTTCATAGAAAACGGCAAAATAAAGTATCGTTTGCTGCTGTCATTTAGACGAGAACCGGAGGTTTCAGGAGGTGAAAACACAACAAAGTGAAACCACCTTCCAGAGTGGAAATCTTTGAGAACGTCGTTTTATCCCTTCTCCGTGTAAACAGGCAAAACGGTGAATCCGCAAAACTTATGACATCATGGCTCACGTTGGCTCACAGCGCATATGTTTATTACATTGATGCAGAGCCATATAAGATATAATGTAGTTCCTGAACAAGCCTCCCTCCTCGCCTACAAAGTGCTGCTCATCAGCGATGGTGAATGTAAAACCATGATGTAAAAAGCCTTGTGATAGGCGGCAGCCGCGGCAGCAGCGTTTATGTAGCCTAATGTATTATAAAATATATAACCATCCCGTGGCGCGCTTTGCCTGCATGCTCTGGGCTGCGCCCGTCAGCCCAGAACAGTGTTGCGCGGCACTGTTTTTTTGGCAAATCTAAGCCAGCAAATTTAAGACGATCTCTTCAAAATAAGAGTACCCTCTAGAGTATTTAAAAAAAGTTATTTGCACATTAAAACTACAAATTAAGCATTTAAATGATGCTATAAGACACACATTATGTTTCTGTGTTATTTAATTACTTATTTTTACACAGAAACATAATGTGTGTCTTTACAATAACTGTAATGTAATAATAATACAAAAAATTGTAAACTTTTATTCTGAAAGCAACCGAATGTCTTAAATTTGCTAGCTCTCAAACAGGAAGGTCTAGATTTGCCAAAAAGACGGAGCCGTGTTGCGCAGGCTTGCATGAAGGGGTTCTTCTTCTTGTACGTGGGTGACTGGTCTATTTGGCAGCCCGTTATCGCCACCTAGCGACATTATAGCATAATAGCACATTATAGCATAACGTGTGCGTTCTCGTGTAAAGGGTAAAAAAAAAAAGAGAACACAACGGGACTTTGCCGTTTTATCTGGAGATGGTCCTCGTGTAAATAGCACCTTAGTTTTAGTCATCATAGCTTATTTTTTTATTTAGTTTCCATTTAGTTTTCGTCAGTGGAAAAATGTAGTCGACGAACATTTTTCGTCTTAGCTTTAGTCGACGAAAACAACACTGTACAGTATAGCGCTGCCTGAAGCGCGGAGGCGAAACATCTCCCTGAAGCCTAGCGGAGACTGCTTATGAATTTTGCTGAGTGGTACAAGTTTGTTCTCTAATTAATGCTGCGGGAGAGCCGAGGTTCGAATCCCAGGCAAAGGAGGACATATACAAGTTACTCAAGACCCTAGGGCTGATTCTACAACATGTCTTCTATAACTGTCCCTAACGGTTTTGTGAAAAAAACGATGTTTCTATGTCAGTGGTGCTCAAACCTTTTCATGTCAAGAAGCCCCAAAAGGATATTATGCATTTGTCGGTCGACCCGCATCTGAATATATGTTGTTCCAGGGTACCACCAGAAGACCAGAACCAAAGATTTGACTTTTTGAATAATATTATATATATATAAAAATATATATACACACACACACACACACACACACACACACACACACACAGGGGGGTCCCTGGAACAACATATTTTCAGATGGGGGTCTGTGGCCAAATTACATATAGCCTAGCTTTTGGGGCACTTGACATGAAAATATTTGAGAACAACTGACATAGAAACATGGGTTTTTCAGAAAACTGTCGTGATTTGTAGAATCGTCCTCAGGTCAAAATAGCTTAATGCTTGTATGTACAGTACATTGCACATGGTTTCCGTATCAGAGCTATACTGTATACAGTACATACGTGTATAGCTATAGTGTAAACAAAGTCCCACGGCTTTCATTGAGACGTCGTGCTTGCATGCTTCTTTACGTTGACACACTACCCAAAGGGAAACGCATGAAAGCATTATTATATTATGGCACACAATCCATACCCCGAAGCTAGCCAGCCGCGCTGCCTGGCATGCACACACGCGGCCCGTCGTGTGCCCGCCTTGCCGTATCTACGCGGCTCCACTCAGAGGAGTCTTATGGTGCTGTGCTGATACACAGAACATTTTGATTCACTTAGCAGGCTTTGTCACGCACCCGTTGGGATTAGAAAGCTGCCCCCGAGAGGCGTGCCGAAAAGCGCACGCACACACGCACGCACTGTAGCACGCACGCACTGTAGCACGCACGCACGTACTGTAGCACGCACGCACTGTAGCACGCACGCACGCACTGTAGCACGCACGCACGTACTGTAGCACGCACGCACTGTAGCACGCACGCACGTACTGTAGCACGCACGCACTGTAGCACGCACGCACGTACTGTAGCACACACGCACTGTAGCACGCACGCACGCACTGTAGCACGCACGCACTGTAGCACGCACGCACATACTGTAGCACGCACGCACTGTAGCACGCACGCACGCACTGTAGCACACACGCACTGTAGCATGCACGCACGTACTGTAGCACGCACGCACTGTAGCGCGCACGCATGCACTGTAGCGCGCACGCACTGTAGCGTGCACGCACTCAGCACACATGATTTCGTTGAGTAAAACTATGACGAAAAATTTCCTTTTTTCACTGAGGAAAACTGAATGAAAAACTAAATAAGAACTAAGCTATGATGACTAAAACTATGACTGAATGTATTGACTGAATGTATTGACAATTTCGTCAACAAATTTAAAAACTACGCTAAAATGTTTGGGAGGGACTAGTGGAGAAAGAGATCCAGTATAGAACTAAAAGAAAAGTCATTTTATGTTTGGTTACATGCTGAAAATATAGCAGATCTACAAGCTCAGAAGTTCTGAGCTTGTGGATGCTGTGAGCTTCATCTTCACAACAATTCGGTGTAAGTTCGGTGCAAAGGTGTGTGTCAAGGACATATGGGCCAAATCTACTGTACAAGGCCGATCTACAAGGTCATAACATGTGAGCTTGTAGATCCAAGTGAAAAATTCTGTGGTCTCTAACATTACACCTAGCTACATGTTTAAGCATTTATTTCATATTTACATTACATCGATTTCAGCTCTGACACTGCAATTAACTCATTTTGGATAAAAAAATCGAGTTTTTCTCCTCTGGTGAAAAGCTGGAGGTTGCACGATGACAGACTCTCAGTCCAATCTGGTCACATTAGTATTAGTCGACTAAATATCATGAGATTTTAGTCGACTAAATATACAGTTGATTTAGTCGACTAATTTTGGCGGGCCTTGATGGCGTCGTAATGACTGACTTTACACTTGCTGAAAATAGCCGATCGGCTATTTTCAGCATGCAACCAAGTATAAAATGACTTATACTGGATCTCTTGTCCACTAGTCCCTTCCTAACATTTTAGTTTGTATTTGTTGACAATTGTCAATACATTTAGTCTTAGTTTTAGTCATCGTAGCTTAGTTTTCATTTAGTTTTCGTCAGTGAAAAACATTTTTCGTCTTAGTTTTATAGCCGACGAAATCAACACTGACCCGTTCGTTGCTCTCTGGGGAGACACATCGTTGGGAGGGACTCCTGTTCTCCCCTCTATATCAACGCCTGTGCAGGGAATGCTAAAATAGCAGCGGAGCAGGAGGAGGAGGAGGAGGAGGGGGGCTAAGTTGATTTGACAGGACACGTTACAAGGAAAAGCTATTACAGAGAGCCACGCCGGGGCTGATTTGGTGAGAGGAACGGCCGGGGACCTGGTGCGGCTGCAACGGGGCGGCTGCATCATGCATTTGCAGATCAGGCGACCGACAGGGTGGATCAGAAGGGGTTTGGATATTAAGCCATTCAGGACGGAGGAACCCCTTTTGGTGTGTTGAGGATTATGTTATACTTTAGCTATTGAAAAATAGCAGATCTGCTATTTTTGGAAAAATCATGAAAATGTGTTGGAAACCTTTGAATATGTGTTCTTTCAGAGCAAACGTTTTTATCTCAAATCTTTGCTTCTGTGGGGGGGAGGGGTCTCTGGAACAACGTATTTTCAGATGGGGGGTCGGCGGCCAATTACATATAATTTTTGGGGTCCTTGACATGAAATATTGAGAACCATTGATATAGAAACATAGGTATTTCAGAAAACTGTCAGGACGTCAGGCTTAAATGGGTTAAAGGAGAATTCCATACTAAAAGGCTTTCTTACCTTTCTTTGTAGTTGTTACGTCCCCATCAAAGAGGTCCAGGTGTTATTTTGTGCAAAAGCTCCTTATTGGCTATTTCCCCTACCATAAGACCTAAATGAATTGCATTGAATTGAATGGGATGTATGGGGTGTTGTGCTAATTCGCTTATTTCCATCGCTCAAAATTATAATTCTTTTGTATATATCCTCTCTTCATAATGTAAATAATAACCCAAGCGGCACACTTTACTACTTATTTCGATGGAAATAAGCGAATTAGCACAACACCCCATACATCCCATTCAATTCAATGCAATTCATTGAGGGCTTATGGTAGGGGAAATAGCCAATAAGGAGCTTTTGCACAAAATAACACCTGGACCTCTTTGATGGGGACGTAACAACTATGTACAAAGAAAGGTAAGAAAGCCTTTTAGTATGGAATTCTCCTTTAAGCCATTGAAACCCTGAGACCAGATTCTACAAAATGTCTTGTAAAATCATGAAAAAAAAACAAATGTTTCTGTCAGTAGTTCTCAAACTATTTCATGTCAAGGACCCCAAAAATGATCATGTAATTGGCCGCCGACTCCCATGTGAAAATATGTTGTACCAGGGACAAGATTTGCACCACGTTTTCACGATTATTCAAACTACAGCAGATCTACAAGCTCGTAGCGCGGCACCGAGTGCCGCACTACGAGCTTGTAGATCTGCTGTTTTTCCAACAGCTGAAGTTTAAAATAATGGTTAAAAAGTATAAGACGACACAGATGCGTTCCCGTTCTTGATGATTTAATGTTCCTCCTCAGTAAAACGCACACACAATGGGCTTATATAGCTCATATTTGCGGGTCTGAAATAGGTAAATATCTCACACAACTGGTCGCCCTCTCGTGTCGTACTGTGCCGGCGTGTCTCACTGCAAAGATAGCTGACGTGCAAGCTCACATTGCATCGGTGCTGCATTGTGAGCTTGTAGATCTTCTATATTGTCGAATTTGTCGGTGCGTGACACCTCCCTACAACAGAGTAAAAATCATCAACAGGTTAACTCTCTCTCTCTCCTTTCCCCCTCTGTCAATCTCTCTCACATCCTCATATTACAATTCCGAGGCAATTTCCATGCCACCGAGACAGGTCAGCAATTGCTGTTGTTATTCTTGTCGCTTCATAAAAAAAACGAAAAAATGCAAGCGAGAAAACAGCAGAGTGAAATCATAGTAGTCTCTTACATGGAGAAAAACCACAGAAAATTGCCCGTTTGACACTAAGCTATAAAGCGCTTCCTCCTCTCTCAGACCTTAATGTCTTGTTGCTGTTGCTGCTATGATCTCATTTAATGAAGAAAAGGCCTTGCTGTTTGTGAGTTGCCAAAATATCTCCACGTTGTTTGGTCTTTTTCTCAGTGCGTTCTAGGAGGTGATAATTGGTTCAGCACAACTGCTACTATCTGGCAGTGCTACAGGTTTGGCATGCGGTGTATAATCAGTTGTGTTAGCGAAGGCTCACCACATAACAGATGTCTGTATAGAGTATAGCCGTACACCACTGGTTCCCAAACCTTTTCATGTCAAGGACCCCCAAATTGACACTAATTAGCCGGCGGACCCCCATTTGAAAAATATATGCCAAGGAACCCCATAAGAGAAGTTTTTACGGCTCTAGCAGTGATTCTCGACCATTTTCATTTCAAAGACCCCCCAGTTTGACATGAATTAGGCTACGGTCCCCCATTTCTATCTCTGGGACCCCAATTTATATTGTAAAATCAAAGTTAATTTAACTCTGAGAGTGTACAAATGGAACCAAATGGACCCTACGGACCGGTAGTCGCCGGGTCCCATAGACAAATTCCGGGAAATTTGTCCGGCTGTCGCCCCGCTGTTAAAACGTACTGTCAGAGTTACAGACCAATAAGGGTCCATTTTGGTTCCAAACCATCATTTATTTGGGGGGACCCCCTGGAACTCCCTCAAGGACCCCTGGGGGTCCCCGCCGGACCCCGACTTTGGGAACCGTGGGGTTGTAACGGGACATAACGAAGTCCCGTCTGCGAAGCAAGCCGACTTCCTGCAGGCTGCACCATCAGATATAATGGTCGCACCGTTTGCATCTCTGCAAATGTCTAACTAATAATACATTGGGCACAGCAGCAGTCAGTGCAGTGCAGTGCTCCCATGTTATTACCAGTGTCCCGAGATTGTTTTGGTTTTTTTGTGTGTGTGTAATTCGGTTGGTCATTACTTTCAAATTACGTGGTCGACTGGGTCCTTTGGAGCGGCTCGTCATCTCTAAATGCACGCTGCACAAGAGAAGCGCCGACTGGAAGCTTCCCAGACTGAGCCAGTGTGGACAACCAGTGGTCGTGTATATAAGCTTCACATGTGAACTGGGGAATCTGGGGACCTGTGTTGATGTCGTCGACTAAAACTGAGAGTTCGTCGACTACATTTTTCCACTGACGAAAACCAAATAGAAACTAAATGATAACTAAGCTATGCTGACTAAAACTGAGACTAAATATACTGACGAATTTGTCAACAAATAAAAACTAGACTAAAATGTTAGGAAATCGACTAGTGGACAAGAGGGGCCCTCCCTCCTATGTGCGGCTTTGAGGGTTTGTGTGAACACAAACATTGCGTAAACACTGATTGAAGACAAAAGTGAGGACACAAATAATTGTGATTGGTTGGATTCTTGAATTCCATTCCAATGGATTTAAGAATACAAAAGGCATATATTATATACCTTAATCAAATATTTATTTGACCATTTGAGATACACGGCCTCTTTCATGCAGGGATATCTTTTATGAGGAATAAGATGAAATGAAAAGTGCACTGTCTTGTCTTGTCTGTCACATCACATGCAAAAGCACATACTGAGGAGAGACTGTGGCTATATATATATATATATATATATATATATATATATACTGTATATATATTTTGTTTAACCGGCCCACATGTGCGTTCCTCTGCCACGTGCGCGCGCAGACAGCATTACATTCACAGAAGACCAGTGTTGCTTTTTTCGTCTAAAACTATGACGAAAAATGTTCGTCGACTACAGTGGAAAAACACTGATGAAAACTGAATGGAAACTAAATGAAAACGAAGCTATGATGACTAAAACTAAGACTGATTATACTGACAATTTCGACAAATAAAAACTAGACTAAAATGTTAGGAAGGGACTGGTGGACAAGATCCAGTATAAGTCATTTTACACTTGGTTGCATGCTGAAAATAGCCGATCTACAAGCTCACAACGTGTCCTAAAATCCTATGATAAAAAAACTAGACTAACACTAAGACATTCCAGGTGACCAAAATGTGACTAAAACTAAATGAAAACTATTCAAGAGACTATGACTATAACTGAAATCTGCTGCCAAAAACAACACTGCAGAAAACTTTTCGATTAATTTGTCAACTGTTACGTTTAATTGTAGAATTTCGATCGAATCATAGATTAACGATTAACATCTTTACATTGATAAACATTATTGGTCTGCAACACGAGCCCCGTATGGTTTCCAATATGGTATATGGCCAAACATGGCCCCTTTTACAGTTTACAACTCAACCGCTCATGAATGAATAATAAATAAAGAAAAAAAAACTAGATTTCAGTCAATCCACGCATGAAAAAGCTGCACTAGGCCACTGAAACGCCAAAGGCACTCGGAGCCACGGAGGATGAGTTATCTCAAAACTAATTCCGACTGGCAGTGAAGCAGTACACGACACACTACAAACATTCAACAGCTTTCTGTTCCCTCCAGGTACATTTGTTTTCTTCTTCCAGCCAACACACTCTATACGTTTTCATTTGAGATGAGAAGAGAGGGAATATTTCTTATTTCCCCCCCCCCCCCCCCCCCTCTTGTTTTTTTCATTTTTCTTGTTTTTTTTTGCACTGGCGAGCAGCCAAACCAATTTAATTACATTCCAAATGGGCGCAATCTCCACATAGCAACTGGCTCGTGTTGTATTTCTCAAACTTCCTCCAACATCCTCCTTGACTTTCTCGCAGTAATTGAAATCTTCCACTCTTCCACCCGCCCTCGTCGTTATGCAGAAAGTATACCAAAAAAAATGGAACAAGGAGATCTGGCTCACACAGGAACGAATCCGCTTTCGGCCAATTTGTAACCGCAATCGGCGTGCACTGATACTGTTTTTTCTCTGAAGTCAATTAAAAGGATATTAGCGCCTCGGTGGTGTGCACTTCAAAAAGCTATATAAGCTATCATAGCACCTGACTCCTGCCAAAATGCTGCCGATTACGCGAGTCTGGTGTCAGCAAAAAGAATCCTGTCTGATGAAATCAGAAAAAGAAAAAAAAAACACTAAACAAAAGATACATTTTCGCTTGAGGCGAAAACATTGACTTTCATACCAATAAGAATCCAGTACTTTTGTACGCTGAAAGATATCAAACGACTGAGAAACGGCAGCATTGGATGCCCAAGAGCCGTATATGACACTTTTTGGTACAAACAGGCAAAAACATGCAGTAATTAATAACACAACTCTAGGTGACCTTTGACACGAGATAGATCCAGGCCACGTTTCTCACAGTGTTGCCTTTTCTTATCTGATCACGTCATCCATCATTTCTGAGGTGCAGAGGACGGACACTTCATCCCTGAGTGAACCATCAAACACTTCTTTAAATTAGCCTCGCTGGCAAATCGTTTAAAGTCTCACAGTCAGACTACTTTTTTTTTTTTTTTTTTTTAATAGCCAAGACGGACTGCAACCTCAGACAGGGCCTCCGAACTATTCTATACCAACTGGGTAATTATGGAAGGGCAGGCACATATATCATATACTTTGAGTTTTGGCAACTGACTGGGACAGCTATACTGTATGTACAGTAGTGCGGAACAGCAGGGTCCTGTGGCGGCGTCTGAAACATATAGGCACGATACCAGTTGCATTTCCGTCCATTTCACTCGTAATAATCCATTAAGACCCGAGACCAGGTTCTGTGTGAAACTATTTTGTGTCAAGGACCCACAGAATTATCTGTATCATTTGGCCGCCGACCCCTATCTGAAAATATGTTGTTCCAGGGACCCCCCAGAAGCAAAGATAATGAGTTAAAAACATTCACTATGAAAGAATATATATTCCAAGATGTGCGGCACATTTCCACGATTTTTCAAAAAGAGCAGATCTACGAGTGCCGCGCTACGAGCATGTAGGCCTCCTAGATCAGCTAAAGTTTAAAATAATGGTAAAAGTGGTGAAATGCTATAAGGCGACACAGATGCGTTCCTCAGGTCCATATGGGTTCAAATGAGGTATAATATATCCAACTGTTGCGTAGTGTATGTGGTGCTGCTGACTGTGAACACAAGATGCTGAATTCACTTTGAATTCACTTGTGCTGTTTGGACAAAATCTGTAGGTGTACTGTCCAAAAATCTTTTTTGCACAAAGCGGCCTCCTGGTCGCGCTATAAGAGGCCAATGTGAAAACCTTGGGGCAGAGGTTCAGCTGTGGCATGGGGGGGGGGGGGTTCCATAATTGGCTGCAATGTTCGAGGCTTAAGCAAACTCACGCTTTGAAATCCCAAACACAGGTAATCTTCCGACCTACTAGTTCTCCTTCAAAAAAAAGGGGGGGGGGAATGAATATGTGTCCCTTGTTGTAACCATACATTTGCCAACTTTTAAGTAATTGCCCCACTATTTGTGTACCTATACAGCCCCCCCGACTACTCTCCCTCTGATTCTCTCTCTCTCTCTCTCTCTCTCTCTCTCTCTCTCTCTCTGTCTCTGAATCTGTCCGAGGGCTGTCCGTATGCCTCATGCCAATGCCTTTGTGTCAAAGATTAAGTGAAACCAGGAACGCTGGCAGTGTGTGTGTGTGTGTGGTGTGGTGTGGTGTGTGTGTGTGCTTGCACAGTGAATACACACACTCGGTCTCAGCTGCACTAACACATCACATACCAATCAGGACAACACCAAAGGGGCTAAAACAGCCAGGGCAAGCAGAAAGGACCCACTATCACCACACGCAGCTGAGGGCAAGAAATACCACTAATCTGTGTTTGGGGTTTTGAGACACGAGGGCTTGAAAAAATAAACCAAATGTATACATTCACGTGCGTGTGTGGGTATATATGCACGCACGCACGCACGCACGCACACACACACACACACACACACACACACACACACACACACACACACACACACACACACACACACACACACACACACACACACACACACACACACACACACACACACACACACACACACACACACACACACACACACACACACACAAATCAATAGGCCACTGTGTGTAGGCCTATAACGATATCAGCGGAAGAGGCGATTTTCTTTCTCAGTGTAATGCACAGACAACAACAACAACAACAATAACAACAACAGCATTAACTTTAGGTAAAACGCAAAGAGAGTATGACGATATCGTGACGGCAAAAACACAAGAACGCCGATGGGCAGTTGGGAGGGTTTGGGGGGGGGTTAGTGGTTGGGGGGGGTTGGGGGGGTTGCCAGACTGAAGCGTGGGGAAGAGCCTGGGGGGGCCGTGGGTCTGCAGCGATAGGGAAGGGGAGTCACACACACACTTGGCATAGTGAGGTATAGGAGACATGTGTAGGACCAATCCTCCATAGTGAGGTATAGGAGACATGTGTAGGACCAATCCTCCATAGTGAGGTATAGGAGACATGTGTAGGACCAATCCTCCATAGTGAGGTATAGGAGACATGTGTAGGACCAATCCTCCATAGTGAGGTAAAGGAGACATGTGTAGGACCAATCCTCCATAGTGAGGTATAGGAGACATGTGTAGGACCAATCCTCCATAGTGAGGAATAGGAGACATGTGTAGGACCAATCCTCCATAGTGAGGTATAGGAGACATGTGAAGGACCAATCCTCCATAGTGAGGAATAGGAGACATGTGTAGGACCAATCCTCCATAGTGAGGTATAGGAGACATGTGTAGGACCAATCCTCCATAGTGAGGTATAGGAGACATGTGTAGGACCAATCCTCCATAGTGAGGTATAGGAGACATGTGTAGGACCAATCCTCCATAGTGAGGTATAGGAGACATGTGTAGGACCAATCCTCCATAGTGAGGTATAGGAGACATGTGAAGGACCAATCCTCCATAGTGAGGTATAGGAGACATGTGTAGGACCAATCCTCCATAGTGAGGTAAAGGAGACATGTGTAGGACCAATCCTCCATAGTGAGGTATAGGAGACATGTGTAGGACCAATCCTCCATAGTGAGGTATAGGAGACATGTGTAGGACCAATCCTCCATAGTGAGGTATAGGAGACATGTGTAGGACCAATCCTCCATAGTGAGGTATAGGAGACATGTGTAGGACCAATGCTCCATAGTGAGGTATAGGAGACATGTGTAGGACCAATCCTCCATAGTGAGGTATAGGAGACATGTGTAGGACCAATCCTCCATAGTGAGGTATAGGAGACATGTGTAGGACCAATGATATGATATGATATGATATAATACTTTATTGTCAGTTCACACTAAAATTTGTCTTGCGACACAGCAGCCAAGTATGCAGAACACATATACAAAACACAAAGAACAAGACAATTTACATACATAAAGACATGAGCAATATCCACCGCTTAGATTTTCCTGTGGCAACTACATCTCCTGATTAAGCCTCAAGGTCGACTGGTGGACAAAGGACCTCTTTAGTCTGACCTTATTGTATGCTGGTACACCATATCTCCTTCCTGAAGGTAGCAACCTATATTCTCCATACATCACATGCTTAGTATTAGAGGTGATATTCCTTGCTAACCTTAGGATGCTGTTATCATACGTGGATGTATAAAGTTTCTGAAGTTGTTGTCCAACAATCTTTGAACAAATGTTCAGTTGTTGCAGCAGTTGTGACTTTAGGGCTGCAGACAAACATCCATACCAGGTGGTGCTACAGTACTGAAGAACACTCATAATAACAGAAGTGAAAAACAAAAGAAGAATCCGTCTACTAGCACCGAAGGATCTTAGACGGCGAAGGAAGTAGATTCTTTGCTTTGTTTTCTTACACACTGAATCAATCTGATCTTTCCATGACAATAGATGGTCTATTACTACTCCTAGGTATTTGTACGAACATACCTGGTTGATCGGTTCACCATGAATAGTAATGGGGGATCTGTGTATCTCTGGTGGTGTACCAAAAACAATCTCTTCTGTCTTTTTTGTGTTAATGATGAGAGCGTTGTTATCACTCCATTCAACCACCTTATTTACTCTGTGTTGGTGCAGTCCAGGATCACTGGAACTATCTAGGAGAGAAATCAAAACTGTATCATCTGAGTATTTTAGAATGTATTGGTCTGGTGTGTCAGTGCAACATTCAGACAGGCATTCCTCAATACGACAGCTGTCAGTATATAGGGTGAAAAGTACAGCTGAGCTCACACAACCCTGGGGAGCACCAACATTAGTAGTTAATGCTGATGAGAGGGTTGTGTTCACTTTCACCCTCTGTACTCTGTTAGTAAGAAAAGAAGCATACCAGTGAATTAAGTATGGATTCAGTTCCAATGCTCCATATTCCATTCAATGCTCCATAGTGAGGTATAGGAGACATGTGTAGGACCAATCCTCCATAGTGAGGTATATGAGACATGTGTAGGACCAATGCTCCATAGTGAGGTATAGGAGACATGTGTAGGACCAATCCTCCATCGTGAGGTATAGGAGACATGTGTAGGACCAATCCTCCATAGTGAGGTATAGGAGACATGTGTAGGACCAATCCTCCATAGTGAGGTATAGGAGACATGTGTAGGACCAATGCTCCATAGTGAGGAATAGGAGACATGTGTAGGACCAATCCTCCATAGTGAGGTATAGGAGACATGTGTAGGACCAATCCTCCATAGTGAGGTATAGGAGACATGTGTAGGACCAATCCTCCATAGTGAGGAATAGGAGACATGTGTAGGACCAATCCTGTGCCCGTGTGGCTGACTTAAAGGCGCAGTGAAATGAAAAAGACGTTTTTCACACTTTTAGACCATATCCGATCCGTGGTCATCATATGGGCATACCTAACAATGGATGCCAAAAAAATGTGAAAATTCTCATTTCTGTGTATTTTTATATCAAAGGTCCATAAAACGATTGTATTATTTATTTATTAAAACGAAAACGTGCTGCGTGATGACGTGTAGAGATACACATCGATAAAAGCCAATAACAATTAAGCTCACCCGTTTAATTCCCCATATTTGCGCATCCGTCCAACACAGCTGCTACTGATTACAGAATACTCCGTTTTTATTTCCATTCAAGATAACATCCAGACAGTGTATTACTCGGTTTAAACTCAATCATCACGCTAAAATATGTATCTGAAAACATTATAGGGTAGGAATAAGCCACATAAGAGTAAACTGGTACAGCTGGCCGACCATCTGATTTATAAACAAACACATACCACGCTGTTGCGCATAGCATAGCTACCGTTCCTAGCTACCGTCCCATCGCCTGAAGGGATGCGACGCTCTGATTGGTTCAGAAACTCCAGACCGGTGTTTCATGTTGAAACTCCATTTTCATGTTGTTCACCATTTCCGTTTCACTACACCTTTAAGTTCCATCCAGAGCAATCCTGAGAAAGACAAGGACAGCGGTATGGAGCGCCGAAGTCCTGACGTCACTCGCTCATCAAAGACAAGGTCAAAGTCGTACGATTTGTCACACGTTACCGCAGTGAAATTTGTTCTCCGCATTTGACCCATCTCTTGGAGAGGTGAGCTGCAGCCGTGCCGCGCTCGGGAATCATTTGAATAGTAGATTTGACCCCCCAATCCAACCCTTTGATGCCGAGTGCCATAAAAACTCTTCCCACCATGCACCTGTTCATTGGAGTGGCAGTGGCTGCACCACTCATAAACCTGTATGCACGTGACGCGACATACCCGGAAGTTAAAATCACATACATTCTTAAGTGTTCATGAGATGATGTATAATGATAAGAGCGCCCCTCACTTCATACAGGTGTGATTATTTTATGTTTATTTGACATAGGGCCTACAAAAACATGTATCAAATTATCAAAAAAACAAACAAAATATATTTTTAATGGATCCGGGCCCTCTTCCGCTAGTTCCCCATATTCGAGGAATATTCAAAATTCGAATATTAATTTAGCAGCAAACGTGAAGGATCTGGGTCACCGTCTGTCTAATGTAAATGTACTGTATGCTTATTCTGTATGTGTGACAACAGATGTGTCTTTATAAATTATTCCTTGCATAGTATGGCGTAAGGGGTGTGTGTGTGTGTGTGTGTGTGTGTGTGTGTGTGTGTGTGTGTGTGTGTGTGTGTGTGTGTGTGTGGGTGTGTGTGTGCATGCACGCACTTATATGAGTGAGTGAAAAAAGTGCCTGTCTTATCTGTTTTGGTGCATGCATGCATACACGATCATATTTATGCCTTACAAGTGTGGGCCTGCTAGTGCATGCGTATGTGTGTGCGTGTGCATATATGTTTTGCATGCATTCATGTACATATGCTGTGTGTGTGTGTGTGTGTGTGTGTGTGTGTGTGTGTGTGTGTGTGTGTGCCAGTGTGTACTCAGTGGGCCCACAGGCTCAGACAGTGGACCAGAGCAGAGAGAACCAACCATCTCCGGGTGTGTTTGCTCAGGACGTGCCTCAGGAAGCTAAGACAACTGTTCATGTTTGCCCAGGCCTCGCAAACCTCTCTTAATACACCCAACAGACAGCTGCATTCTTCCACCAAGCCAACCAACGCCGAGTTTGTTCTGCGGAAAGCTGGCCCCGATTGCGCCGACCGTCGCCGATTTTCTTCCTCTGAGAATATCAATACAGTAACAGACGTCTTCGAGGGCATTTTGCCTGCAAATATGGCATTCCAGGTGTAACTCTTGAGAGATTTGGTTCCACTTGTACACTCTCTGAGTCAAATTGCTATGGTCCAATCACAGCTAAGCATAACATGGGTTAAACAAACCTCTCCACCAATAGTTTTCCTGTATGATAAAACATTGTTTTAAAAAATAAATGCCACACACATATTTTTCCAGTGCATACAGTATGGCAGGCCTTGTTGACGGATTTGGAAGAGATTTTCAACGTCTGGTTCCAAAAATTAACCAATATTTAATGTGTAAAATCCATGATATTTAGATTATCCAAGCTGGAAAGTGTCCAAGTGGGAGTGTCTTAAGTGGGAGAGGCCGGGTCTTAGCTATAGGTGAATTGCATTGTGGTCGGCCATTAAACACATGACAAGACACAGAATATGTGTTTGATATGTGTGTATGGGGCCTGAGAGTGTACAAATACTGTAGATATTGGCCTGCGCCTGCATGCATTCACGCACAAAAGGAAATTAAGCGTCTCTCTCTCTCTCTCGGCATCTGGCCGTTTAGTCCACCTGAATCAACCATGGCTGTCAGTCGGTCCACCTGTTCATGTCTCCCTGCTCTCTCTCACTCCCTCACTCGCTCACTCACTCCCTCAAGAAATCGTGTCTTACCAACGGTGGTGGGAATGGGATCCAACACTGCATTTCACAAAGAAAGCTGCAGCCCAATCCCCCGTGTGTGATAATTATGTGGGTCCTTGACATGAAAATGTTTGAGAACCACTGACATAGAAACATGGGGTTTTTCATAAAACGGTCAGGATTTAGAAGAGATTTGTGAACCGTCCTCAGGTCTAAATGGGATAGTGATGTTATTGTATGGTGTTGTTATGGTGGTATATAAGCCTGCCAGGCTTGAGTTGGGTGGCCTCCCTTTGCCTTCTTATCAGCAGACACTGCTAATGATCAGACGTGACACTTCCACTCGCTGATATCCGGGGGGAGAGTTATATGCTTATGTAGTTTGTACTTTGTCCCGACCTACACTGGTGTCGCTCTCCGAAAACGGCCGGCTTGTAGAGCTTGTAGATCGTCTACACTGCTGGACGTACAATGAAGTATATAAATGGGGATGATTCAAGGCCTGCACAACTTTCCACACTTTGTAAATGTTTTCTTTTTCCCACCCTCCCTCCCTCCCTCCTTCACTTTTCTTTCCCACACCGTCCCTTCCACCTTCCCACCTTCTCTCCCCTCTCTTCCCCCCCTTTAGTGTTTCATTTCCTGCTGGTGTGCTGCGTATACATACTGCAGACAGTGGATATAATAACACCCCGATTCAAAAGGAGAAGGGAATACTAATAAAAAAACGAAGGCTACGTTATTCCATTCCCTACATAGAGGTGATGTAGTAAAAAAAAGCAACACATTTTTGGTGACGGGATCGTAATGTTTGGGGAGTGGGGAGGGAGGGGGGGGGGGGGGTGCGGGGGGGGGGGTTCTTGGCGGTTTGAGTGTGAAAGTGAGGAATGATGAGCTCCATCTGGACTTGTTTGATATGTTGGATTATTATGTTGGTAGTACGCTCATTTGGTAATCACGCTAATTTACTTTACAAAGCCTTAGCTGCTCTATATCCCATTTTGACCTGAGAACGCATCAGTGTCATCACCTTTTTAACCACTTATTGGTTATTATTTCAACGTTAGCCGTTGAAACATAGCAGATCTATACAAGCTCATTTGAAAAAACGTGTTGCAAATCTTTGAATATACAAACGTTTTTAACTCATATCTTTGCTTCTGCGGGGTGGGGGGGGTGGGGGGGTCCCTGGAACAACACATTTTAAGTTGGGGGGGGGGGGGTGGGGGGGTCCCTGGAACAACACATTTTAAGTTGGGGGGGGCGGTCCCTGGAACAACACATTTTAAGTTGGGGGGGGGGGGGTCCCTGGAACAACACATTTTAAGTTGGGGAGGGGGGGGGGGTCCCTGGAACAACACATTTTAAGTTGGGGGGGGGGGGGTGGCCAAATTACATATCATTCTGGGGGTTCCTTGACATGAAATAGTTTGAGAACCACTGACACAGAAACATAACATTATTTTAAGAAAACTGTCATGATTTTAGAAGACTTTTGTAGAAAGTCTGGTCTCAGCTCATAATGGGTTATACAAATGTGCCATGCGGAATAGCTGCTCGCCTAATTGCAACGGGGAGGGCAAAAAAAAAAAGGAAAGAAAGTCTTATTTCATAACAAAATTGCAATTACCCTGATTTCCTTGTTAAAGTAAATATTGTAACACCTAAATCAAAACAAGTGTTCTTTGCTCTCGCATGTTACACCGCTAGCGAGTTTGCTGCCATTAATTATCTAAGAAATGGAGCAATTAAAAAAAAGTTGTGCCAAAACACAATATATTAAGCACCGTCAGACAGTGGTGTAAAGCAACGAAGTACATGTACATAAGTACTTTTGAGGTACTTTACTACTACTTACTACTAAAATATAACTTTTACTATATATCAGAGGCAATTATTGTACTTTTACTCCACTACAATTATCTGAAAACGTTAGTTACTTTGTAGATTTTGATTATTATTACAAAAAACATGCATTAAACACGACCTACAAACTCTCAATGCGTTGCATCGCGTCGCATTGAGAGCTTGTAGATCGGCTATTTTCAAAATATTTTCATATATTTGAAAACTTGAAATGGGACCTTCCGTATAATCAGTACTTTTACTGTTTTGGTATAGGCTACTTTAAGTACATTTTGATACTTTTCATTTAGGTAAAACATGCAAGTACTTTTTTTCCACCACTGAGCACCGTGCAGCTCGCTAAGGAGAGGATGTTGAAACCGTTGCAAAAAAAAATTAAAATTAAAAGAGAAAAGAGATGCACACTTCCTGACCTACACGCGCACGAAGGCACTTCCTCTCACACACACACACACACACACACACACACACACACACACACACACACACACACACACACACACACACACATGTCAAGCAGCAACATGACATGCTGTTGGCCTTGTTTGCTGCAACAATAAAAGGCCTCATAGTAATTCTACCAGTGGTGGAAAAAGTATCTTTTAAAAGTAATCTTTTTTTACCTAAGTATCAATACTACAGCACTGTAGAAATACTCTTGTTTATACAAGTAAAAGTCCAGGATTCAAAATGTGAGTAAAAGTACAAATGTATTGGCATCAAAATGCACTTAACCCATTCTGAACGGGCACCCCTTTTGGTGTTTTAAGCATTATGTTGTACTTTAGCTATTGAAAAATAGCAGATGTACAAGCTCATAGCAGGCACCGAGTGCCGCTCTACGAGCTTGTAGATCATGCAATTTTTTTTTAATCGTGAAAATGTGGCGCAAATCTTTGAACATGTATTCTTTCAGAGGGAACGTTTTAAACTCAAATCTTTACGTCTGGGGCGTCCCTGGAACAACTTATTTTGAGATGGAGGTCGTCGGCCAAATACAGATAATTCTGGGGGTCCTTGAGATGAAATATTGTGTACACCACTGAATTCTACCATGGGTTTTGCTTGGTATGGGGCGGTGTGTATTATGATTAGAGAAGGCTACTGTTCCAACGAATAGGAACGAGGATATCTTTAGACAAGCGAAAGGTAAAACACGTCCACTTGCAATAGTTTCGATTCATCACATTGTTTTCTTGGACTCTCCGCCCAACGACTCTGCCAATTCTACCAATAAGTCATCAGTGGAATATCAAAAGGGGAAATACTTTCTTCATGCCCCACTAATGGTATACGTTGTCCTTAGACAGAGAGATCTGTGAAACATCCCCGAGCGCTTTATTATATGGTTTGAAACGCTGCAGCATAGCCGAAAGAAACAATAAAAGAAAACCTGCTGTGAAAAGCTACTGTCTCGCTGTGAAATACTGCCTCTTTTTTTTCGTAGACCTCATATTACAACAAGGCACCGAGCGTGGAAATGGTTAAGTAAATTGGATGAAGCATATTCTCTCTCACTCTATTGCTCTCTCTCTCTCTCTCCCCCCTCCCCACCTTCATTCTTTAGTGAGATCCATCAATCAACATTTCATGCAGCTCTCGGTCTTGAACCACACCAAATGCACTAGAACAATAAACGTCTGTCTTTCAAGTCGCTATCTGGACTGGAACACATCTGGAGGCAAGCCTCATTTTGGGTTTCCACGCCGCTGAGTGACATTACAGACTCAATGGCTGTAGCTGAAAAATAAAGCAAGCCCCTTAAAAAAGAAAATCACTCCTTTTTTTTCCCTCTACTCTCCGTCCACAGACCTTGCTCTCTCTCTCCCTCCCCCCCATTATATATTACACACACACACACACACACACACACACACGTGTGTATGTGCGTGTGTAGAATGCGTACACATGTGCACACACACACACACACGCATGCACAGTACTACAAGCCATGCAAGTATAACTCCCCCCTCCTAAATGCTATTCCACCATCCCCCATCCCCCAACCAATCAAGAAGTGAATATAAAAGAGCAGAGGGAAGCTGGGGTGCAGGGAGATGGAGGGAGGGGGGGTGGGGGGTGGGGGTGTAACGATACATTTTAACAGCGATACGATACGTATCACGATACGTGGTTGACGATACGATACATGGACGGTATTGGTTTATTATAGCGATCCGATACGATTCAATGATTTGAAATTGATGCAGTAACTATTTTGCAAAAATATTAAATATATGCACTCACTATGCTCTATGCAGAATCTCTCATTTCAAGTTTTCAAATGTATCAAAATCTTTTGAAAATAGCAGACACATTGTGAACTTGCAGATCTGCTATTTTCAAATGGCCGAAATGTATATAGGGTTGAAGTGGTTAATGTATGTTTTGTAGTGATAATCAAAATCTAGTATCAAGGACAAGTAGCTAACAAGTAACTAAAGTTTTCAAATAAATGTAGTGGAGTAAAAAGCACAACATTTGCCTCTGTATAGATATAAGTGGCAAATATAAAATACTCAAGTGAAGTACAAATACCGAAAACAATGGTACTTAAGTACAGTACTTAAGTAAATGCACTTAGTTACTTGATCTACAATCCTGACTTGAATCACGTTCCCTCCACCTGACACAGTGTCCACCACTTCATGAAGACTTGAATCAAGTTCCCTCCACCTGACACAGTGTCCACGACTTCATAAAGACTTGAATCACGTTCCCTCCACCTGACACAGTCACAGTGTCACAGTGTTTTTCATTTTTTCATGTGAAAGCAGGGAATCATATAGCTTCAAATATTGTTTGTTCAGTTTGACCCACCGGTTCTGGAGATATATGCGGCGTAGAGAGTAATGTCTTGCAGAGAAACAGCGAGTTGAGAAAACAGGCCGGAAAGGTTCACTTCATGTGGTCTCCTCCTTACACCTAGCTACATGTTTTAGCATTTATTTCGTGTTTACATGTGTCAATTTCAGCTTTGACATTATTACATTTTATTTCAGACATTCATATGTGAAGAGTCTGCCTTTTGGATTAAAAAATAAATAAATTCAGTTTTCAGAGTCAGGCTCTCAGTCAAATCTGGTCACAAATGTTAGTCGGATACCTTTTTTCACTGATAAAAACTAAATGGAAACTAAATGCAAACTAAACTATGATGACTAAAACTAAGACAAAATATACTGACAATTTCTTCAACAAATAAAAACTAGACTAAAATGTTAGGAAGGAGGGCACGGTGGCACAGTTGGTAGTGCTGTCGCCTCACAGCTAGAAGGTCCTGGGTTTGATTCCCGCTGGGGACACTGTGGGCACTGGCGGCGTGTTCCCTCCTCCGTGTCATCAGTGCCCATACCCGAGGCGGGGGTTGGCGATAGGGCCTTTCTGTGTAGAGTTTGCATGTTCTCCCCGTGTCCCCTAGGGTAGATACCCTCACAAAAACATGCCGTAATCCTGGTCTCTAAAACTACCTCCCCCTGGCCAGCCGGGGCGCCTGATGGAGGGGAAAGGAACTGGTCGGAATAACGTGTCCCTTCCACACGCTACGTCCGGCCGGGAAAATTCCCCTCTGTCAGGTGAAAAGAAGCAGCTTGGACTCCTCATGAGGTCAGTCTGCTGCCCCCCCAGGTTGGCAGAGGAAGTGTAGCGCCCAGGATTACATTAGATAATTGGCACTGGGTGAAAAGAAAACTGGGTTACAGAATTGTGGGATAAAAATGTAAAGTAAAAAAAAAAAAAATGTTAGGAAGGGACTAGTCCACATGAGATCCGGTATAAGACATTTTACACATGGTTGCATGCTGAAAATGGCAGATCTACAAGCTCACATTGTGAGCTTGTAGTCCGGCTACAGTTTTTCAGCAAGTGTAAAATCAGTCATTACGACGGCATCAAGGCCCAACAAAATACAGTTTAGTCGACTAAATCATCTGTAGATTTAGTCGACTAAAGTCTTATGATAAAGTATGTAGTCTACTCAAACTAGACTAACACTAAAACAGACTAAAACTAAAGGAAAACTATTCAAGAGACTATGAACTGTGGGGTCAAAATCGACACTGTGTCTGAGTCTGACACAACTGTGTTGCTCTCTCCTGGAGTCGGTGATATGTTAACAAGCCCAATAGATAGCCTGGGCTGGATTCATCAAACTCGTACTTCGAGCAAGATATATATATTTTTTAAGATTCATAACGGCAACGCGATTTATATTCCGGATAATAAATCCCACTGGGATAGCCAGTGTGGAAATCATTGGTATAGTGAGAGTGTGTAGTACTGTATATCACAAAAAGTAAGTATCGGGCAAGACTATACAAAAGAATAAAATAAAAAATCATGACAGGATTCTAAGCGGTTTATACAATCCATCATGGACATAAATAGCCCCGGTCCTATATGGACTGGAGGTGATTAAGTAGCTAACTGGCCAGGATAAACCATTCTATCTATTTTCAGCCGCGCCTGACTTATGACCCTCTCAACACCCTCCCAGTAGCTCCCTTTCTCTCTCTCTCTCTCTCTCTGAGTCATGTCTGGTCTACAGTACAAAGTATACACACACAGAGCAGAATAAATGAGAGTCAAAGAGCTGCTGCTGCTGCATAACATAGTCTGTCTGTCACCTTCCACCGTTCTGTGAGTTCAACTCTCCTCTTGACCTCATGACTGTTGTTAATGTATATATCGCTGCATTCCCCTCGTAGCGTTTGTTTTTTTTACAAACAAAACTGCTTTAAGTCTGCAGGTATATAAGATGAAAGTTTTAAGAGGATTTAGAACAAAAGACACATTAGATGCAAAACTTGGCAGACTGATCTTCTTCAGTACAGTCAGTGGTCTGTCCAATCTTTTACATTATGGACAACGTATCGTATATATTTTATACTAAATTAGTATGTCTATTCAAAAGTCCAAATTCCGAAGTACGCATTCAGAAATTGTCCAAAATTACAAAGACTAGACCGTGCCTTGGCCGTAGAGCACCGAGTCGATAACGATGGAAGTTGGAGATCCATGCCCCACCCGGCTATACAATACCCATTGTACCCGTGTCAGAGTACCCCTTCCACCCTTCTGTCTGTGTCCCTTTTATGCCCATATATGGAGATTTATGTATCTGTCCTGTCTCTCTGTGTCCTTTGGCCTTTATTCTGTGTCAGGCATGCCCAAATATGAAGTGTTGTGATGTCAGGACAAGCCAGCTCCATATATGGAGATACAGTATGGGGGTGATTAGGTCCAGAGCTTTTGTACTGGTTCTGGACAACCGGCTATCCGACCGAGTCGACACCTGGTACTGCAAGCTACAAGCTTGTAGATCAGCTATTTTCGCAACATTTGATCAGCTATTTTCACAAAATTTGAAATGGCGCTTAAGTGGTTCATTCCTAAACTAATGTGTTTTTGTAGGTTTCGGTCACTAGCCCTCACTCATTCAGAATGAATTATTAAAGTTTGAGTGAATGGCGCTCTTAGTACACTTTCCTCCACTTTTAGTTAGAGTTGTTCCATGCGGGCCGATACCACCCTCAAGTACTCGTACTCGGTACTCGGAACCGGCCCCGATACTCTGACCCGAGTACCAAAACAACCAATTGACACTATATAGGCTGAAGGAATGCAACGGGAGCAAATCTGACCAAACACTGCAGCAGATCACCAAAAACAGCCAAGTATAAATGACAACTGACAAGTGTAGATCGGAGATCCATCTGTATCTATGAGAAAAAGAGGGTAAAACAATCCATCCACTCTTAGTACCCTCATCCACTCTTAGTACTCTCATACACCCTTAGTACTCTCACTCTTAGTACCCTCATCCACTCTTATTAATCTCACTCTTAGTACTCTCATACACCCTTAGTACTCTCACTCTTGGTACCCTCATACACTCTTAGTACTCTCACCCTTAGTACTCTCATACACTCTTAGTACTCTCACTCTTAGTACTCTCATACACCCTTAGTACTCCCACTCTTAGTACTCGCATACACCCTTAGTACTCTCATCCACTCTTAGTACTCTCATACACTCTTAGTACTCTCATACACTCTCATACACTCTTAGTACTCTCATACACTCTCATACACTCTTAGTACTCTCACTCTTAGTACGCTCATCCACTCTTAGTACTCTCATCCACTCTTAGTACTCTCATCCACTCTTAGTACTCTCATCCACTCTTAGTACTCTCATCCACTCTTAGTACTCTCATACACCCTTAGTACTCTCATCCACTCTTAGTACTCTCATCCACTCTTAGTACTCTCATCCACTCTTAGTACTCTCATACACCCTTAGTACTCTCATACACTCTTAGTACTCTCATCCACTCTTAGTACTCTCATCCACCCTTAGTACTCTCATCCACTCTTAGTACTCTCATACACCCTTAGTACTCTCATCCACTCTTAGTACTCTCATCCACTCTTAGTACTCTCATACACCCTTAGTACTCTCATACACTCTTAGTACTCTCATCCACTCTTAGTACTATCATCCACCCTTAGTACTCTCATACACTCTTAGTACTCTCATACACTCTTAGTACTCTCATCCACTCTTAGTACTCTCATCCACTCTTAGTACTCTCATACACTCTTAGTACTCTCATACACTCTTAGTACTCTCATCCACTCTTAGTACTCTCATCCACTCTTAGTACTCTCTCATCCACTCTGAGAACCCAGCAGAAAACAAAAGTACATTTGCCACTTCCTTAATGGCTTTATGCACAGAAGCAATCTCAGCGCAGCTGCTCCAGAGAATATAGTGCTGTAGCTACTTATCATTAACTCAAAGACACAATCAGCCTGGGGGCGATCTGGCTCCCCTTCATAACCCTCTGACATCGCTGCTGCTGTTGGGGAGGTAAATGAGCGAGAGAGAGAGAGAGAGAGAGAGAGAGAGAGAGAGACAGCGGTGGCCTAAGGGTTAGAGGAGCGCCATTGTTGCCGGTTCGATTCCCCGGATGGGCAGGAAAAATATGGGTGGGGAAGTGATTGTCATCACTCACCCAACACCACTGAAGTGCCCTTGAGCAAGGCACTGAACCCCCAACTGCTACCCCTGGAGCTGCTTAGTGGCCAACAAGACTGTGGTTGTACTGGTCAGCTCCCAGGTTTTAGTGTGTGTGTGTGTGTGTGTGTGTGTGTGTGTGTGTGTGTGTGTGTGTGTGTGTGTGTGTGTGTGTGTGTGTGTGTGTGTGTGTGTGTGTGTGTGTGTGTGTGCGTGCGTGCGTGCGTGCGTGCGTGCGTGCGTGCGTGCGTGCGTGACTATGTGCAGGGTGTTGCTGAAAATGAGCACCTGTGCTCAGTTACTTCCCTGAGTAAAGAGAGAGAGAGAGACAGAGACAGAGAGAGAGAGAGAGAGAGACACACAGACAGAGACAGACAGACAGACAGAGACCCAGAGAGACAGAGCGAGAGACAGAGAGACACAGAGGGAGACAGACAGAAAGAGAGAGACCGAAAGAGAGAGACCCAGAGAGAGACAGAGAGAGAGAGAGACACAGAGAGAGACAGACAGAAAGAGAGAGACCCAGAGAGAGAGACAGAGAGACAGAGAATTTTGATCCTGATTAGTGCCAGGAAGTGGCTTCACCAAACAGAACATTACAAAGTACACTCTGTAATGATCACTTCTCCAAAAATAAGAAAGAAGAAAAAACCCACAAAAAAAAGACACAAAAAAGAGCCATAGACGGCGCTCACTCCCCTGGCGTCATATCACGTTACCAATCTCATCGTTGAACTACAACATCTATTCTACAGTAATAGGCAGTCAGTTCAGTCGGACCAATAAAGGTATAAAGCTCCTTTGAACTGAGCCCAGAGATGAAAACAGCTTACGGTTGTATTTCCCCCCTCCCTCCCTCCCTCCTGCTGTGCATTATGTGAGGTATGCACGGGTTAACATTAGAGAGAGAGAGAGAGAGAGAGAGAGAGAGAGAGAGAGCTCGGACTGGTCCAGTCAGCAGAATGTTATGAATGGGCACAATGAAAAACCACCAAGTCCACTCACTCTGTGTTCGACCCAAGAACGGCTTGCTTCCATGTAATTAACTCCTCTCTGTGTACAGTATGCGGTGCTGCCGCTGGAATAACTTTTTTTCTTCTATTTCTACTAAGGTCATGTTTTGAAGACGGAAAGAGAGAGAGAGAGAGAGAGAGAGAGAGAAAAGGGGGAAGGAAAAAAAAGAGTTGAACATGGGAAATATTTCCCCCCATACACCCCGGCCTTTAACTTTGAAGTATCCCATGACTAATACAGCGATTTGGATTTTTTCTTTTAGCTGAAAATGGAAGAGACCACTTGAGAAAAGGGGCGGTGGGTATGTGCTCTACAAAAACAAGCCTGGTTGCTGCGTGCATTCAGTATAAAGCACTTACAAAGCATGGCACAACAGGGAATTGCCGTGTATGTATACCTAAGGGTTAAATCATTAAATCATATGCTTCACACATCTTTGCCCCAAGGTGTATTGCTAATTAGCCATGCCATTAGACATGCACGCACGCACACACGCACGCACGCACGCCTATGGGAAACACGGCCACATTAACATGAACTTAACTATGATATAATTGTACATAATATCACATATACACACCTGCAACGGCTGTACTGTGTGTGCTGCTGATACAGTAAATATTTGCTCTGCGTATGCAGTGAAAATAGATTCCACATCTACAGTACATAAACAAAGTGACATGAGTCTTAAAAAGAAAAACACCTGGATTATAAACTTCCAGTTCAGCTATACAGCACACTAACACAACAGTATAATTAAGTAGGCCTACTCTCTGTTTAATCTCCATTTACGTAGTCGCGCTGGTATTGCACGCCGGAGGTATATGCGATCTACAAGCTCACAACCCATCGGGCTGCGACACATGTGTGAGCTTGTATAGGTCTATTTCTTTGTGGGTGTGCGACACCTGAACGCGACCACAGCATAACTCAGGCTTCAAGAAGGGAGATGGGAATGTGGAGAAACAGCAACTAGTAAATCTATGCAACTTCATTTTCACAGGAGTGGATTTTGCCCCCGGGGGGAAGTCGGGGGGGGGGGGGGGGGGGACTATGCACTAGTCATAATGCTATTTGACAAATAGTCTCTCCCACTAAAACAGGCATTTGCAAAGAGAAGCGGCCTTCAGCGGTGGTATACGCGGTCAAGTGTGTATGTGCCGTGCAAACAAAACCCTCCCACTCACTCATGGAGGGAAAGATGCAGAGGGGGCTTCAAAGAGATTAGGAGAAGATCCTGGGCTAAAGTGAAGATGAGTCACAGCGATTGTGCGGGTGTGAGACGACGCTAGCTTGGACAAGAGTTGAGGAGATCATCGAGAGCCCCGTTGGGCAGAATATTAGAGGAATACAAAAAAACAAATAATCCTTTCCTGTTTCGGTTTGCGTTGTTGTGCGTCTCTGAATTGTTGAAAATTAAGTGGTGATAAAGAGCTTGTTCTTTTTCTTGACAATTAGTTCCATCGAATGTGTGTATACATACATTGCACAAGCATTATGGCTCTTTGTCTTCCATAATCTTTTTAGGATTTTGCGTGTTGGTCATAAAGATGATTGTGGTCTAATGACTGTTGGCTGATATATCTTTGTGAGAGCTTTGAGAGCATGGCCAAAAATATTCGACACGTTATCGATTACTGCTACCTCAACGCCACAAGCATCTGATTGGACTGACTCTAGTGAAAAGGTCAAGTGCAGTGGTGGAAAGTAACTAAGTACATGCACTCAAGTATACTATACATAAGTACACAAAGTTCACAATGCGTCGCGTGAACTTGCAGATCAGCTATTTTCAAAAGATCTTGTATACATTTGAAAACTTCAGATGGGACATTCTGCATAATTTATTCCTACTTTACGTACTTTAAGTACATTTTCATGCCAATACACTTTAGTACTTTCACTCAAGTACATTTTTGAATTCCCGGACTTCTACTCGGACTTCTACTACGGAGTAGTTCTCCATTGCAGTATTGATACTTTTACTGTAAATGTTGAGTTCCACCACATGGTCAAGTGTATTCATGAATGCTTGACATGGGCTCATTGTCTGCCGTTGCATGACTTGCAGCTCCGCGCCCCTGACAGCCATCAATCAATCAGGTGGCAGGAGATCAGCTTGAATGTGGCCAATCAGGTCGAACCTATACCGCTCTCAACTTTCACATACTTCTCATTCCTGACTTATTAGGCCTCTCACGGCAGAGGTATCTCTGATCTATAGCAAACACACGCATGCACGCACACACGCACGCACGCAGTCATTTTCTCTAGGCCTCAGTTCATAACTCTCAAGGATAGGATTTATTCTTATAGGGCTGCAACTATCGATTCATTAGGCTATTACTTTTTTCGATTAGCTGAATAATTTGATGAAGCACGTAAGCATTATTTCATACTTGGCTGCACAGCGGTGTTGTGAAAAAGCAGTTAGAATAGCAGATCTACAAGTTCACACGTGGCCTGGGATTCTTTTCTTGTCTGTGAAGCCTTTTGAGCTGCAATGAAAACAGGCAAAACAGTGAAAACAGTGACATCTGCTGGCAAATCCCATTATATGGGATTTGCAGGCTGTGACATCACAGTCAGCAGAGCACTTGTTTGAGCCAGAAAACCCCAGACCAGAAAATCTACTGAATGTTAAAAGTTTAGGTTTTTTGGGTGCAATTGAGCTCAGAAAACCTAAAAAGAAATTAAGAAAAATTACAAAAACTTTCGTTTTATGTCACAATTGCTTTAACCCTGAGTATATATGAATTAGGGGTGTCAAAAAAATCGATTCGAATTAGAATCGCGATTCCCGTTATGAACGATTCAAAATTCATATATTTTTTTTAAGATTTTATTTCTGGTTAGTTACAGGAGTTTTCACTACATGGTGTTTATAATATGAAATGTAAGCTCACCCTAACCCTCACCCTTACAGTAAACATCATGTCTTCAGTCATTTTCAAGTTAATCACTTCAGTTGGCTGGAGTAGATTGTGATGAAATCCTATGTATTGAATCAAGAATCATTTTGAATAGAGAATAGTTTCGAATCTGGAAAAAAAATATTTTGAATAAATAAATAAATCGTTTTTGGAGAATCGAGAATCGTAGAATCGAAAAAATCGATTTTGAATCGAATCGTGACCCCAAGAATCGGAATCGAATCGAATCGTGGGACACCCAAAGATTCACAGCCCTAATATGAATAGAGACGGCACCGGATTTCTCCTCCAATCCAATACAAATTCGGCCACATGTTCATTTCGCCTCAGGGTTTCCTCCGGGTGCCGTCTCTATTAATATATACTCTAAGCTTTAACCTCAGTAGAACTCACACATTTTTGCCCCCCTACACAAAATCTCTTTACAGAAAACAGATCCAGCCTCAAAGCATTTGCTATTTTCTCTGAATGTTTTTGCCCCATGTAAACAGCACTAGGGTTCATGTGGTTAATGAATTTAAGGGAAGGTGAGGGTATTTCTTTTAAAGGAAATGACATGCCTTTCCTTCTACGAGAGAGAGTGCTAGTGCATGTTATGAATCTCATTTCACTGAGTCTGAGGGACTTGGCTTGAACACACTCAGCGTTATTGACAATGGGTTTCATTTATACCAGGCATATTGTCGCTTCAACCACATCCAAGCCAGAGTTGTGGGTTAAGCCATTAAAAGTGGGAAAGCATCCGAGTCATACGCTCGCCAAACAGATGTAATTTATGGGCAGAGTTGGGTCAGATGA